>NC_135552.1:1570516-1825516 GCF_964340395.1 Glandiceps talaboti
TTTTGCATCACACATCATCAAAAAATGCAGACATAAGAAGTTCAATTCTTGTAAGCGAGTTCCAGCAAGTTCTTGTAATTAATAGTTAGGCATAAAAACTCCTGTTTACCATCAAATTTCACCAAGAATTAATTCAAAATATACTTTAACTGATTTGTAAAGAATTAAGTGTGATTGCACCAGGATGTACGAAAATCTATATCTGAAATACCTATGGTAAAGCTGAATACAGAGAATGACATGCAGACTAGAAACCATTTGTCGTTTTTGTCTCGTTCTCATAAGCTCTGCTTAATCTTGCTATGGCCAAAACTTGCTCGACAAGGCAGAAGTTCAAAGGTTAAGTTTTTCCACATTAAGGAACGTGAGCCTTTGCTCTTCAAATGATCAGAAGTGCTCCACATAATACTGCATTATACGTTTTGGTGTTATACAGTTCTGTGTAACCATGGAAGTATTTATACTTAGTAATTCCATGGTGTAATTTATTTGTTGGGAAATGTTCAGCGTCTTCAGTAAGGAATGGCTTAGTGTCACCGCGGTGGCAGTAGTCTCTCCAGTGAGGGCCGGCTACTGTCACTGGGGTGGTACTACTACTAGACTCGGCCATATTTTAATGTTGATTTGCGTATTTAAAATATGAACAAAAGGTGGACAAGAAAGGTAAAGGGTTCAATGTCCCTTGGTAAACCAGGGGTCGCAATAATGGCCTTTTACTTGCCCTGGGCAAGTAATTTCAAAGCTTGGGCAAGTTGTTTTGAAAAGTACTTGTCCCAAGGGGCAAGGAGAATTTCTTATGATTATTGATCAGGGATATGTTTTTGCCTGTGTTCATGCTATATACTTATCAGACACTGCACATGTCTGATAGGATTTTGGATACATTGTATAACCATGGTGCCAACAAGTCTGGAAAATTATAACATTGTATCAATATTGAGAAGACATCTTTCTTGACTGATCACTTTTCAAAACAATCTGGACCAGCTGTCCTTGAGGTACTTTGTTTACTCTATCAAGAAAACATACCTGGAATGACCAGTGACTCATTGAATATTGTTCATCAATAGTAAACTACTGCATGATTTTTCAGGTTTTCGGTGTTTGAATCAACTGCAAATTTTACAACAGCCATTTTATTTGAAAATACTACTAGGAAAATATAAACAAATCATACTGGGAGAAAAATAGTTGGTGTGGATGAGGAAGGAAAGAAAATATATTGACATGGTGGAAAAGGAAATACTTAGAAAGATTTTACATCAGTGTTGAAATAAATGTTAATTTTTATATTGATAGCTTACATGTATGAAAGTGATGAAAAAATTATTTTAACAACTACTTTTTATAAGTGAACAAAAAATTGTATGCTATGCTATAGTATGAATATTAATTAGGCCATGAAAATTAATATTATTTAGGACACCTATTTATTGTGGAGAGAACTTTTCAGTACCCACAGAAACTTTCAAAGTGACATTTTTTGATAATAAACAAAAGAAAGCTCAATCAATCACAACAGTGCATTTGTAAGCCACACAAAAATACCCCACTATTTTGAATGGGCAAGCACTTTTTGATTTGGGCAAGTACTTTTTGTTTTCTACTTGTCCAGTGGACAAGCGAAATTTTTTCATTATTTCGACCCCTGTAAACTACGCACATGCAGTTGTTTGTCCGAAATTTAATAGCATAACACCTAGTAATGAATCATGACCTCATTATGTAACGTCATGAAAGTTGAAAGTGGAAATAGTGATGTGGGACCAGGTCCTCTTACCTTATCACTTCCAAACAATGACTTCAAATAGTAGAATACCATGACAACAAATAGTATCACTACCGCAATTACCGCCATGGCCAACGCGGCCATCTTGATATTTGTAATGTTACAGTTTGTTTGGCCCTACAATTTCCAAGGACTGCACTGATCCAGCTTCACGATCATATGCATAACATTGTCCGCCCGTCCGTCTAGACGAACGATACACCGTACCGCACTATGTCCTATGGATAGTGTGTGACCAACAGCCATGTATTGGTGGGTCAAAATGACTGTACAGGAGAGAGTATGTACAATAGAACACGGCTAGCTAGCGCTAGTAATGTATGTTGCACTTCACTGCACTGCCAAGTACTTAAACCGTTTAGCAGATATAACGTACGCATTGATTGGCTGTTACGAATGGGACTTAAACGATGTTACGCAGGTTATGGTGCGCGTTTCCTGCCCACGTACCTCTTAAGGCTGCTTTCACAAAAACTTGTTAGGGGGGGGGGGGGGTCGGGAGATTTTTTGTAAAACCCTAATTTTTTTTCAAGTACCCCCCTGCCATATTCCAAAATTTTTCAAGTACCCCCCCTGCCAAAGCCCCAAATATTTCAAGTACCCCCCCCCCCTACCCGAATAAATTTTCAAATACCCCCACCCGAATAATTTTTTTTTGGAATACTCTTCCTGTGCATTAACATTCCATACCAAGTACAAAACTGTACATAATACTTTGTCCATTATATATATAATTAATTTGTATATTGTGTGTATATACACAAACACCAATTAAAACAAAATGTTATGTTAACCAGTGCATTGCCTTTCCAAAAAACAACATATACTTGTAAATGAATTACACTTTGAATAACTCTTGTAAAATGATCAGCAGACCAACTGAGTCTTTGTTTTCTGTTCAATATTGTATTAGTACATTATACTAGTAGTGTTACAGTTGAATGTCTTTTTAGTTGTATTTGCAAATATTGTGATGCACATGTTATCTAAAGAGAGTTTTATACTGTATTGTTCCAGTTCAGTTTCCTAAATGTGTGCTAAAAGAAATCAAATTGGTCTAAATAACACTGAAAAAACTCTTGATAAAATGCATTGCCATGTATCCCGTTCTTGTTTGATGTAAATTAGTTCAATATAATGTCAAAAGAAAATAAATGTATGACTCAAAAATGCCAGCCACATTTCATCTAACAGAATAGGAATCAAGTGATATATATTAGTGGTAATGATAATTAAGATGTCCCTATTATCATAGTAATTGTATATTTTAATGAACCTGGTAATACATTTACCTTGTAAGAGCCTGATTATTGGACTGGTTTTGAAGTTAGATTACAAAGGTGAATGCAGGATTCTAAACAAAGTCTCAGAATGTGTTTATTTAAATTTTTGATTTCCAAGTGGTAGCTCTCCTTCCAGATCTTGTGTATATAAACATGGCATTGTCATCATCATCATCATCATCATCATCATCATCATCATCATCATCATCATCATCATCATCATCAGACCCAATTTCTCCTTCAACTTCATCAGAGTTGGAACTAGCTGTATCATCATTCTCACTGTCACTGTCATCAGATGACAAATCACTCTCACTTTCTTTAGATTGATAATAGTGGCATCTTACAGCCTCAACTTTGTCTATTTTGTGCATTCCTGCCACAGCTGGAATTTCATAGTTGGAAAGGTACTTATCAAGTTCTTTCACTTTCAATTTGGAAATGTCACCGTTTCTGACAAGCGCATCCCAGTCATATTCATCAAATTTTTTTCAGCACGTTGCTCCCTTTCTTTCATTCTTTTTCTTTCCCTCATAGAGGCAAGTGTTCTCTGTTGTTCTAAATGAAGGATTGCTCCCTTTAATATCTCTTTCTTGACACACAGTTTCTTGCTCAATTCGTCAAGTTTCTCAACATTTTTACTTGACACTAACCCTTTACTATACAGGTGTTTTAGTTGTGCACGGGGTTGGAAGTCATCTGGTGGTCTTTCACTACCATCATCTCTTGTTAATGGTGTTGAGAATACATCCATATAGTGTCAAAGTTTATTTATATTTACAAGTAATAGTATATTCATGCAAAGTTGAAAAGTATGTGCAAAAAACTTATTTTACTTTTTCTCTGTTAACTCAGCTTGTGAGATATTGTCTTCTGTTTCACATGTAGCAGACGTTGCCAATATGCTAATTTTAGGAAATATTTAGAATGTGTTATTAAAAGTTTGTGTTCAAAATTATAGTCATATCTATAGGATGAAAAAATACCTTGCACAGAAGTTTTTGATACTTGTCAAGTATGTTTTAGTGCAGGTGCATCTTTTACATTTTGATGGCAGGCTGAGATGAACCTTTTCCAACTCTTTTTTTTTTAACTTCCAAGAGCTGCAAATGTAAAATGCTGTCTGTCATATTTGTCTGTCATTTAATACTAGTAAGAATTTACATGAAAAAGTTACATATCATTGTGATAACCACAAACCAAAACACAGTCATGTCACAAAGAGTATTTTCAGTACAGTGTAAAGGTAATTTCACACATTAAATGAACCAAATTTCAGTAGATAGTAGTGTACATGAAAGACACTGGTATTTTCAGACAAAAAACAATCTGTACCACTCAATTTGCCCATTTCAATTTATCATTACATTAACAGTTTATTAAAAGAAAATTAAAATTTGACTGTTTTTGTTTTTCATTTTACTAACTTGTGAGCAACTGTTGTTTGTAGCCGCTGTTGTTGTTGTTGTTGTTGTTGTTGTTGTTGTTGTTGAAAAAGGAAGACCAACATTTTAAAAGCTTATTTTCCCATGTTTGAAAAGTCATGATGTCAATTTATTTTCAGGTACCCCCCCCCTACAACCCATAACATTTTTTCAGGTACCCCCCCACACACTATCCATATATTTTCAAGTCCCCCCCCCCTAAAATCTCCCGACCCCCCCCCCCCTAACAAGTTTTTGTGAAAGCAGCCTAAACATGCTAAACGTTCCGGATTCATTGGATTGGGTCATCGCAGGGTCATCACACGTGCATATATTGGTCACACATATTGATTAGGCCAAAAAATAAAAGGATTCGTTTCTTGTCCTCGCGCGCGTCATCTAAACTCATGCGCGTCACACGTTTTTATTTCATTTTCCCGTTTTCGCCAACATCTACTTAGGGACCGGTCAGTTTCTTCGGCCGGGGGGGCCGCCGGTGGATTGGGAGGGGGTCATCCTGTTTTTGAAATTGGCAGTTGGGGGGGGGGGGGGGTCATGCTGTTTTCAAAATTGTGGATGGGGGGGGGTCATTGTGTTTTGGATTGTGATGGAAGAAAAAAATCCTTTTTCTACAATGGCATATAGCCTTGTCTGAAATGTGGTACATGTAAATATTTGTTCTTCTCCCTGTTTCTTACATGAATTCTTTAATATTACTTATTAGTTCAAGCATAACTAAATATGACATGTATTACCTAGCGACCACACTAGTTACAGAACATGTCATGTAAATGCTTGGCTGTTTCACAATCAGTGCTTCACTTATATTGCACTTTGGGGTAAAAGTGAACTTGAAGGTTTCGTAATGGTAATTTTCATAGATAGTTTATAAAAGAAGTTAATCTAAAATGTTCCCTACTCGTCACTATGAACTTGTCAGAAGGGATTAATACACTTTCTATTTTGGACACTACGTGTTATTGACACTACAAATCACCACATCTCATCAGATTCCAGTTTCTATTATACACTAGGTATGACCACCTAAAGTTCTCGAACATACCGGTGACTTTACTATACATGCAATATCAATGCCACTATACCAATGTTACGGGGCCACTGGTTTTTATGTGACATGGGAAACTCATTTAAAACTTACATTTACGTTAGCTATTAGCTCAAAGGCTATGAATAACCTAAACATTGCCTTAATAGAATAAAAAAACTGCAGATCTGCCAGGGGGAAAACCCCCAAGGACTCCCTCATTCCCAGAGGTCACTCATGCATTCAACCAACACTCAGATGCACCAACAACCCTTTTACTGTCATAATGGTATTAAACTTTTCTTAAATATTTTCACCCAATTCTAATTTGAGATGATAGTCTTTTAAAGATGTGAAATGTTTGCCAAGGTAGTCTAAAATTGCCTTAAATTCCAAATCTACCCTACCAATGATACTACCATTAGATGTGCTGACCTTTACTACATGTATATAATGATGCCATTTAACTGTTTAAGAACATATTTCAACCCTATGTAAGTTATAAAGAATAGTTTCTGATACTTGATGTTGCTGTCTTGTAAAGCATGGATTGAGTTATTGCTTGAATAGCCTAGAAATTGGCTTTGAGAGTAAAAATCCTCCAGGGCTTCTAGAGGGAGACCCCCTTGGAACCCCCCCCCCCACACACACACACATGAGGTGGACATATCCCAGTCTCAAGCTCTTCCCCTCTTAGTTTACTGTCAAGATGCTATCAATTTATATTCAAAAGTATTTCAACCCTGTAAAACCTCCAGGGCTTCTAGGGGGAGAGTCCCTAGGACTCCCCCCCCATAAGAGATATACATATTCCCTGCTCAAAGCTTTTCCATACCTTTCACTGTCAAGATGCTATTAAACTCCTTTTGGAATACATTTACCCTGTGTAGTCAATAACTATAATTATGATAGTGCTAACCCAGGATCTTATAAAGTAGATGCAAGACAGTCAAGCAGTCCACACTGAGTCACGATAAAAAAATAGTCATGTGAATATTATATATATATGGGGGGGGGGGGGGGTCATCATGTTTTAGAATTAAGTGATGGGGGGGGGGGATCAGCCTGTTTTTGGTTTTACAGATAGGGGGGGGGGGGGGGGGGGTCAGTGACTTTTTGTCGGCCCAATTTAAGAATACACCCCCCCCCCCCAGGCTGAATAAACTGACCGGTTCCTTAGTACTTCCATGTTGATGGCGAACCCAAACAGTTTGAGAAGTACAGAAGAGAGGTTGTAAAACAAACAGTTTACAATGCATGTAGTTTACTTTCAGAGTTCAATAAATGTTATTAATCGTTCAGGGCAGCTTCAGTAGTAATATCACGTATGTGATAGCGTAATCAAGGGAGCCGTCATTATTTATGACCGGGGGGGGTGTGTCGGAGGAATTGCTTCGAAAATCCATAAAATTTGAGGTGACCCCCCCACGTACCTGGCTTGAATTTTTTCGTACCCCCCCCCCCCCCCCCCCCCCCCCCCCCGACACAATTTTTTTTTAATAACCCCCCCCCCCCTCACCATTTTACAGTCAACATAACTCATTAACTGTTAATGATGCTACACACATTATACAAATTGAGCCATTGGAACACCGGCATCACATGCACACACACTCACACACATGTATACATATGCATACATACGTACCGATCTGATTAAAATCCGAGGTAGATGTCGGCTAATCCATTGCTATTTTACCTTCGTTATTTTGCCTGAATTGACTTTCGTGGTACATGTTTACGTTTTTATCCTGATCGCAGAGGAGGCGATCAGGATAAAAAGAGGAGATAAAGAGGAGGCGATCAGGATAAAAACGTAAATAAAGAATTTGACTTAAAATTGTATTTTCATTCTGTGACCATCAGTTGGCTTTGAAATCTCACGTGATCAGGAAGTGCATGATAATGAGGTAGAATAGAAAAATGAAATGAGACAAATTGACGTGCATATGTATGCCATAGTATGTTGCCCCTGTACCAAGTTTGAACAAGTCATTGAGAATGACAAAGTGCCCGCTATAATTGGGTTTTAAGGAATTATCATTACTCTGATCACGCAACAACATTTGTGAACCTAAAACAAACAGACTTAGATATAATGTGTGTGCTTGTTGGACATGGAATATGCCTCCAACAATAAAGGATTGGTTGGGTATGGGGATCATATCACGATGAAAATGGAGTCTGAGTTATGGCTTTGGACATGGAAAATTCACAAACAAAATGGCTGCCAGGCAGCCATATTGGATCGTATCACAACAAACATGGATATGCAGATGTATGTCATAAAACACTGTCCTAATACCAACTTTGAATGAGATCTGTTTAAGCATGTCTGAGTTATGGCTTTGGACATGGAGAATTCACAAACAAAATGGCTGCCAGGTAGCCATATTGGATTGTATCACGACGAAAATGGATATGCACATGTATGTCATAGAACACTGTCCTAATACCAACTTTGAATGAGATCTGTTAAAGCATGTCTGAGTTATGGCTTTAGACATGGAAAATTCGCAAACAAAATGGCTGCTAGGCGGCCATATTGGATCGTATCATAAAACAAATTGACGTGCATATGTATGCCATAGTATGTTGCCCCTGTACCAAGTTTGAAAAAAATCGGTCCTGGCATCTCCAAGAAACGGCTGCGGACGGACGGACGGACGGACGGACAGACAGAACCCAATCCATAAGTCCCCGTTCCGGACTTCGTCCGCGGGGACTAAAAAAAATCAGTCCAGGAAACCTGGATGGACGGATGGAACCCAATCCACAAGTCCCGGCGGGGACTAATGATGTGCCTATTAATGAAATCATGAATGTTGCTGGCTGGAATTCTAGTTGTACTTTCGCTAGGTTTTATGACAAACCTGTAACTAATGATGACAACTTTCCACATAAGTGTTAAATGTTGGTGTTATGAACCAGATAAACCTTTGATGACTATTAATTAGGTAGAATGGGTCACCGAGTTAAATCAAAGAATTTGACTTGATAAATTGTATTTTCATTCTGTGACCATCAGTTGGCTTTGAAATCTCACGTGATCAAGAAGTGCATGATAATGAGGTAGAATAGAAAAATTAAATGAGACTTACCTGGAATTGAAGTTTATTTGATATGCTACCGACTTATCTCAAGCACTGAGTAATTACGTGCCCAAAGCCCGGATGGAAATAACCCACCCACAATTATCATGTACATCAATCCTGATGTGCACAGAATATACTTTCAAGGCTGAAGATTACATCACCACAACACTATCTAATGTAATCAACTCAGTCCTCGAGATAATTTGGTAGACTTTCACACTTAAACTTCCAGGTAAGTCTTGTTTATTTTTTCTAATTTCCGTATTCCCGAGACTCCGTCTATTGAAGAGTTTGATATATATATATATATATACATATTCTGATTTGTTACATTGGCAATACTAACCCTCAATATCCAAGCAGTGTTTTCATTAAGAACAATTATATATATATATATAGAAATATATATATATATATATATATATATATTATATTTTGTCAACCTCATCGCTGCACTCTAAACAAACGGAATGAACTTGTGTTGTCGTGTAGGCATAGACATAAATCATTATTGCAGAACAATTAACTATGCAAATACGCTATGTTACTCGGTAGATATTCCCTGTTAGGAACATTGGAATAATAGAATTTAACGGTAAGGAAACGCAGATACTATATTCCATTCTACCCCTGATGAGTGAGGAATACACACCTCACGAAACAGTTCTGTAGGGTCAATAGCATGTAATTTTGTTCATATTTTCAAAACCTGTATGTATATGTATATATATTAAGCTGGTTGTTTTCCAGTTGCAGTTGATGCCAGAAATGCCAGACCTGCTGCAGCACTATGTCATGAAATTATAAAATATTTTATGGGGTAATTCACACTTGGTTCTAAATGTCACCACAGGGTTTCTCACCTTCAAGTTGTGAGGAATTCTACATAGTACAACGTACTTTGAGGTACTCTGTGGTACTTTGAGACCACAAGAGCAGTAAAGAGAACTACAATCAAACAGCCTTCACACCATTTTAAAATTTTAACTTTTTTTATTATTCAGTTAGGTTACCACAGACATTCTGCCAATAAGGTTACCAGCCAAACAATGAATGACACGAAAAAAAAAGAAGAAAAAAAAATGAAAAAAAGTGTCAGCCTTGTTTTTAACGATAACGATGCATTTGAATGGTGTTGCGGCGTTTCCATGATGCACGACGAGAGCCACCTTTGATGTGTCCTCTGAAATGATGTCCCTTTCCTAGACCACGGTTCTTTTTACCTGCAAATTGAGACGACACAGAATCATAAAGTGAACCACGATAACTATCCCTTAATTATTTCTATTCGGATTTGTTACATTGGCAATACTAACCCTCAATATCCAAGCAGTGTTTTCATTCAGAACAATTATAAGCGTAAATCAACCCGACTACACAATTCAAAACACAAATTGTAATAAAATATGCAAGTTTTGTGAGATTTACAGCTGTTACCCGGATTCTCAAACTTTATAAAAACACTGAAAAGGAAGTAAGCACACATAGGGCATCAATAATTTCATGATGAACTTCTTTAAATAAATGCCAAACTGCTTTAAATTTACCATTTTCCCCTCCATTTCAACCACAGTCCACTCTGGTAGAGAATACTGCGACAATGTTTGACGCACTATCTAAAAACAAGTGTTCTACATCTGAAGACACACTGGGGACAGACAAGGTCAAAAGTGTCTTTCTCGATAGATAATTTCCAAAGTTATTGAGATATTAAATGACAAGTACTGCGTACTGTCTGATGTGGTGCCAGGTTTGTTTAAAATTGAGTCATGAATGTCAGAGATATGGCCGACCATGGACAGACACACAAGCATGGCTGGATGGACATGGGCCATTATTATACAAAGTAACATACCTGCTGAGGTAAGTCCACGCAGTTCACGATGTTTATGAACTGGTTTACAAATCCATTGAGAGTCTGGATTACGACGAATAGTTTTGTGGAATGGATCAATCATGATGATTTCATAAAATTTGTAGGTAGCGTCTTGTCCAACCCAGTAGCTGTTGAGGACACGCAGGCCACCACATTTACGGCCAGCTCTCTCCTGAATTAAGATAAGAAATATATGTTTTAGATATTCTGGTATAACTTAACCCTTTCGCCACCATTACTCGCCTTTATACCATCAACCCTTTCACCACCAATGGCCTCATGGGATTGTGTGTTGTCCACCAGCCCCCTCACTAACATAATGTGAGAGTGAGTGTGGTGTAATCAAACTGATATAAAAATACTTTAAAAAAAATAAGGTATCATTTGAATGGAAAATAAATTTTCTACATCATAGTAGCAAATACATACATTCAAATATCACACACATAACCGAAATATGGATTAATGTAACGAAATTTTAATAAAACAAACATAGGTTGTTTATTTATTGACATATCACAAATAAACAAAATATTTATATTACAAACAAAATTCAAAATACCAACATTTATGTTCCTACAAAACTTCTGTATACTGGTCAAATGGTCAAAATCGGCGAAAATTTGTCAGAAAATGTTATTTTTAGTCGTAATAAATTTGAACGAAAATAATTAACGGCTCACTAATCCGATTACAACGCAATAGTCAGCCCCGCACCGGCAATCAAAGGGACAAAAATATCTGAAGTCGTCGCCCCAATACCTTCAGAAAAATCAGTTTGTGTAATTATATATCATTATTTGACAGAACAACAAAAAATTATCACCAAATTTATCCTCAAAATCAGTAAAAAATGCCCCCAAGTTGGTAGTTTACGAGTCCAAATCGGGATGCCAAAGTGATGCTTTTCGCCGACATGCTTACCCACGAAAGCAAATATGCAGTCGGGACTTTGAAGTTACGTTGCGATAATCTGATCCTTCCATATACTGTATCGAGTTCACTCAGCCATCTCCTTGTACAAAACATCGTATTCATAGTCAAAATTGAGTGGAAATTTCTACGAACAGCACCTTTATTTACATTGCAAACGATGTTAGGGGAGACATATTTTGCTTCGGAGTTGTTGAAATTTGAATTTTACATTGAAAAACTCGCGTAAAAAATCCGATCGGAAAATTGCCCATATCACGAGTAAGTTTCCCTCCACTGACCTCTGCACACAGAGCTAATACAAATACAAGTCATTATTGAGCCGTAACAAAAAGAAATAAAACAAAAATAATCCACGATATAGCCCAAAATTACCCCCAGAACGTTAGCATGGGCGTCGGCACGGTCACAAGATTGCGTAAATTTGAACGACATTCAAAAATTCAACCGTAAACTGCCGTCGGCAGCTCACACTGCCTTAGCGGGAATTTGGTGCTTACATACAAGTACAATGTGTTCCCATAGCTAAATACTTGTATTCAACGATGTATTTCAAGTCAAATTCTGTCGAAATATCCAAAGATAGTGACATAATTTATATCGTAGGCCATGTTATGAGAGCCGTTAATTACTTCCGCCATTTTGAAATTCGATTTCGTGAGCGAAAAACGCACAAAAAATTACGATCGCTCGTCATTTGGATCGTACTCCAGATACCGTTCACTGTCATGCTTTCAAAATGGCTGTGTAGATAAACAAGCCTAATACGCATGTGTGAACTAGTTATGGCAGCAAATTTTGCAGCAATAGCTGCCGTTAAACGGCTTAACGGCGAGGTAGGTGAATGAACTTTGGCGTTCCCGCAATAGCGGGAATTGGTGGGCGCCCTAGCGCGTTCCGGCAATAGCGGGAATTGGTGGTGAAAGGGTTAAAGGCAGCTATTGCTACAAAAATTGCTGCTATAACTAGTTCCACACATGCGTATTCACTTTTTCACCATCACTTGCCTCATGGGATTGTTTGTTCACCACCTGCCCCCTCACTGACACAAGATGAGAGTGGGAGTTATGTAATCAAACTGATATAAAAATACTTAGAGTTGCATATTTTTGAAAAATAAAGTCTCCATAATAGTTGCAAATACATACATTCAAATATCACACAAACAACCAAAATATGGATTAACCCTTTCACTACAAATGGTAGTGAAAGGGTTAAGTTGTTTACACACACACACACACACACACACAGAGAGACAGACAGACAGACAGACAGACAGACAAGACACTTAGCAATGCCTACATGTATAGCATACACAGACAGACAAGACACTTAGCAATGCCTACATGTATAGCATACACAGACAGACAAGACACTTAGCAATGCCTACATGTATAGCATACACAGACAGACAAGACACTTAGCAATGCCTACATGTATAGCATCCACAGACAGACAAGACACTTAGCAATGCCTACATGTATAGCATACACAGACAGACAAGACACTTAGCAATGCCTACATGTATAGCATACACAGACAGACAAGACACTTAGCAATGCCTACATGTATAGCATCCACAGACAGACAAGACACTTAGCAATGCCTATAGCACTACTGAACCTTATCAGTTCAGTTGTGCTTTCTTAAAAGTAGCATATGTACAATGGTGCAGCAATGGACGATTTGATAATTCACGATCTTACTTGCCTGTGGAAAAAAAACAATAATCTCACAATGTTTGAATTCCTGTGTCAAAATCCTTTTAAAAATCACTTATTATATATTCATAAATAAAAATTGCTAGGAACAAGCAACTTCAACAGAGCATAACTCATCTGAAACTGCAGTGATATTGATTCTGACTGTGTGGCAGTCTTCGTTTCCGGTTATAGACTACACTTACTAACCTTTGACCTTTTCCGATAGAAACTCAGAGAGCCCATTCACACCTAATACAATAGGCGTTTCTAGTCTGTTCTCTACAGTGGTCCATGGTTTAAATTGTACTCACAGTTGGGCGAGTTTCCAGTGACATCCATGATCTCATTGTGTACACTGTTTAGGACTTCAAGTGTTTAGGCCAAAAAAAATATATATCTGGTTCTGGTCAGGGTAAACTTTCTAAAGTGGTGCGATGACGCGAATTTTTTTCCCCCCTATTTTTTTTGTTTTGTTGCAAATTAGTAAATACACATTTTTTTGACACTTTACATACTCTGTTCTATCATATTCATCTCTTGAAAAACTTCCTTTTTCTTCGAAGCAGTTTAGGCTTTGTATTTAAGCAGTCTTGGCATGTAGGGTAGATTTCAGCTGCTTGTTCTGATATCAGGAATAAATAAGGAACGGGAAAGCAAAAATTATCAAAAAAAAAAGGATCAACGCGAGGGTATTCAGGGCACGCGTGCGCTGACCAAAACCAGATATATATATTTTTTTTGGCCTTATGCACTTTTGATTATACCATGATTATACATACACAACAAAGACACTAATTTATAACCTACCTGTCATCTACCATATCAAACATGTTTAGTCTATGTATCTCTCAGTAAGTTGAAAGCTCAGTTTGTGCAGCAGTACATTCTAGTGAACGGACTGCAATTCTAAATTATTCTCATTTGGAGCTCTGCTTACATTTAAGTGTTCAAAGTATGCAATGCTGACAAAGAAAGGTATACATTCACCATCACAAAATGCATCATTTAGCCTTTGTCCTCAGTGGAAAAATATTGCTGACAATAACTTGAGTAAATGCTTTCTTTTGATGATAGACAAATTGTAAAAGATCTTAATGACAGTAATAACAGCACACTTGACTCACCTCTGCAAGGGACTGCAAGCTCCTTTGCCATTTCAGTTGGTTCACACCCTGGTTGTTGGGTTTACCATAGGTGGCACCTTTTGGTACTGGGCGTTTACGACCACCACGTCTGACACGGACACGGTAAATGACGTATCCTACTCAAGAAAAAACAAACAAATAGTAAGCTGGGATCAAAACTAGGTCGATGTGTTGTCACACTAGTAGTCACTTTGTGGGTCGAGTTTAACCTCTCACAAGAAAGGCATGTGTTCTCACTACATTAGTTCACAGACATGCTGACGAAAGTCCCACTCTGATGACCAAGAATCACGAAATCAAACCTTGTCATAATTTTGAAGCACCCACCTTCATGTACACCACCATATATATATATATATATATATATATATATATATATATATATATATATATATATATATATATATATATATATATATGGTTACACCAGAGAGTACACATCACAAGTCGGTAGGAACATTTGAACCCGATGTTTGAAAATTTCTGATTTCGTGACTTTTGGTCATCTGAATGGGATTAATGTAGTAAAAGAGACATCACACCACAGGGAGCTCAGGCTCAGTTAGTTTTGTTTACATATGCAAACAAGTAAACAAACAAAACACAAAGAAATAAACAAGTAAACAAACAAAAACATAAACAAATAAACCGATAAATGAGTAAATACATGAATAAACAACAACAAACAAACACTACCCCCCACAATAGTCACAATGAAGAGACCCCAAATGGGTTGAGACTGATCCATACCCAAAAGCAAGAAGTACTAGTTTTCATATCCTGAAAAAAATGCCATAATTTGACTTCAGATCAGTCAAAAATCCACCTTGCTAGAACAAATATGCTTAGAACTCACATTTTTACCAGGTGAAATTGACAGTGAAATGAACAGAAAGGCTGAAATTCCGATGATTTCTGCGTCTAAGCATATTTGTTCTAGCGAGGTGGATTTTTGACTGATCTGAAGTCAAATTAATGGGGAATGATGGCTGAAAATGATGTCAGCGCCACTTCAGGCAGTGAAATTGTACAGTCCACATAATAAGGACTTTGTATGTTTACAGATATTAACAGATGAGATTTGGCAGGACATAACTTGGCACATACCATTTTTCTCTAGGGTTGGGTCATAGCATATTATTTTCTAATTTAGGGGAAAATGAAATGGATGGTCACCGTGTGTATTTTTTATTGTGTGGCACTGTTAATATCTTTTACAAAATAAATAACAATAAATAGCATAAATGCTCAGATTTGAGAGCATTTGTGTTATAAGTTTGACAAGCAACCCACATACCCGAAATGGAATGAGCCACTAGTCATTAGTGTAAGGCATTTCACATTGTTGTTGATTCAGTGAAATATGTAAACTACAACATGGAAAGTAATTTCGCTGTGTGACTAGTGATTTAGTTAAGAGTTTTGAAGTTTATTTCTGTCAATCTCTCAGTCACGTCCTGTATATATGTTTGAGGCCAGTAATTGTTTTGGGTGTGTGTGTGGGGGAGGGGGGGGGGGGGAGGTGGGGGTGACTATGAATGTCAAATATGTGTATATTTATTAATTTATATACTTTCATGAAAGTTCATCTGTATTGGTAATACATATTGTCACAAATTGAACTTTTGTTCTCAATACCGAATATTTTTTTTTCACCGAAATTTTCAGCAAATATTACCAACAAATACATGGAGCGGCTATGGGGTCACCGGTGTCACCAATCGTGTGCAACCTGTACATGGAACATCTAGAACAATTAGCTATCGAAACCGCACTACACCCACCGTTATGGTGGTACCGCTATGTGGACGACACTCACACGAAACTCAAGAAGGAATTTGCACAGGAATTCACAGACCATTTGAATTCACTTGATCCTGACATCAAATTTACCACAGAAGGAGAAGTAGATAAGTCCTTAGCATTCCTGGATACACTGACAGTGATTCAAACAGATGGCAATCTTGATATAAGAATATATCGCAAACCAACCCACACAGACCAATACCTTCACTTTTCATCAAACCACCCACTTGAACATAAGTTGGGAGTAATCCAAACTTTGTTCCACCGTGCTAAGACAGTTATCACAGACCCTCATGTTGTTGATGAAGAGAAACATCACATCGTCCAGGCTCTCTCGAAATGCGGATACCCTCAGTGGGCTTTTAACAAGGTCAACAAGCCCCCTAAAGCTAAGTCAACTACCAAAAAGGACAGTACAATACAATCTAAAGGACAGGTAGTGATACCTTATGTCAAAGGAATTTCAGAAGCACTTCGGAGAAATTTCAACAAATTTGGCATAAGGGTATGTTACAAACCTACAAGAACTCTACGCCATTTCTTAGTAGCACCGAAGGACAGGACAGGACAGAGAAGAAAGACGTCACTGGCCCTATATACATGATTCCTTGCCAAGGGCAGACTACCAGAGGTGTTTGTCAGGAATCGTACATTGGTGAAACTGAACGATCCCTCAGGACCAGGTTTCTTGAACACCGATGACGCAGCTCTACTTCATCTGAGGTCTCCCAACATATCCATGTGGAATCACCAGGCCATCATGTTGACTTGGTCAAAGTGCAGGTTTTGGACACTGAACCACGATATTTTGAAAGGGGAGTGAAGGAAGCCATTTACATCAGGGCATTACAACCTTCTCTCAACAAAGACGGGGGGCGCTACAAACTCCCAAATGTCTACGACTCGATCATTGACCTTCACACAAAGAAGGTCAAGTTAGATCATTCCGCTGATGAAAGCTGTAGTGTTGACAGCTGAAAATTTCGGTGAAAAAATATTCGGTATTGAGAACAAAAGTTCAATTTGTGACAATTTATATACTTGTTATGCCATAATTTGTGTCAGTTTGAGGTTTCCAAGTGGACATTGCAAAATAAGAACTTGGTACACACAATAATCATTTATATGATATTTACTTACTATGATACAAGAATGATACTAGTATTGGAGGACAGGTTACTAATTTCATGAAAAAAAAACTTTTATTACTTAACGTTGTGATATGCATATATTATTAAATGCTGAAAAAAATAATGACTACCAAATCTTCCCTGTTGACTACCAGTTTTGAAAAGTGGTAGTCAAAGTTACTACCCACTAAAAAGTTAATTTCGAGCCCTGTAGGCTGTAGCAGGAGTACTGAGCCTCAGTGCCATTGCTACAAACCCATTATTTTGTAACTAACCAACCTTGTTTAGCCCTGTAGCCCATTCTTCTAGCCTTCTCTGGTCGAGTAGGGCGAGGTGCACGGTGTATTGATGTCAGTTGACGATATTGCCAGCATCTCACACGTTGCAAGAACCTCATGGCATCTGACTGTTTCTTTTTCCATAGTTCTTGCATGTACTTGTAGGCACCCATCTTGCTTTATTTGACGGATGGTCCCTGTAAATTATTCATAAAATAATGTTACTGTTAGCAATTCTTTTGCATGACTGAGGTACCCAAAGAGAATAAACAGTACAAACAATTTATCAATGAATGATCTTCCTTGTCTGTGTTGCAACACATTACTAGTAATACTATACATGCTTAAAGTCCCCTGACCAGTATATAAACGTGTCTGCGGCAAAGCAACTGTTTCTTTGTTTAGAGTACTTTAGCAACTTTTATTTCAACTCTGAAAAGCCTCAGAGGTAAATCAACATATCTCTGATATATATATTTGCAAGTGACAATTAGATGGCCAAATTTTGTCCTAGATTTCGACGGATTTCTGTTGGAGTTACGGCAATTTACCTGTGATCTCAAAATGGCCGACGGTTCCGAAAGACCGACAGTCTCGGGGTGTAGCCCCCTCAACGGCGAGAGTCTGGGTAACCGAGACTAAAGATAAATAACCGAGCGTGTACCGGAAACGGAAGTGAAATGTCGCGCAATATGGAGGTTGGGGCTCTACGTGGAAATAGGTGAGTTGGCGACTTTAGCGTAAATTACTTTCATTAGGTATTGGCATTGAGTTCTTTCCCATGTATGTGTTAACCTTGTGTGTAGAAGGGGTTTGTCATGTAGATTTGAAAGGCCAGGTTACTCTGACTTCAATTAAGCCAGTTCATATCTAAATCAAAAATATTGAAAAAATGAAAGGTGTACTATAAATAACGAGATTGAGTGAATTTATTTGGGTTATCTTAGTTCGGTGAAAAAAACCACATACATTTTAATTAACATGAATATGGCAACATGGAGTAGAATGACAAGAGACAGACGAGAATGGAAATTGCTGGAGGGCTTCACCCAACACTGGATGAACATAGCCACAACCATGGATCCTGACTCGTACTCACTAACTATCTTAGACAAAAATTGTGACGTTCTTAATCTTAGCGGTTAATGTAGTGGACGGTTAAGGTCACTTTATGAATGCAAAATGTTTTGTTGTTGTTCTTATTCGTTTGGGGAATCACTGTCAATGAACCAAATTAATTTCTCTTTCTGGCTGTGTGGGTGTATGTATACATACCCAGCCAATGTTTGCTCTACAGCTCATTGCACAGCATCTTGTAGTAATATTATAAATTAAAATATTGAAAAAATGCAAGGTGTACTACTACAGTAAACTTACTACATGTATATAAAGGCCAGAAAAAATAACAAAACTGTTTAACGGGCCCAACCTACCCATATTTTTGGCATTTCATTTTTTGTGTGTGATTGGTGATATATTCACATGCTGGCTTCACACGGCAGTAAAATGGCTATAAAAAGCATTTCCAAATGCCAAATTTGTTGTCAACCGAAAAAAATATCACCGTTGTATACACTGTAACAACTTAAACAAGTCTTTGAACTGTACTTTTCATGTCACAGGGAAAGTAAAAAATTCCACACAGAACGGCAAAGGTCCAGTGACGGCGAACGTACAGTCACGCAATCGTAAACATGAATTCCTAAATTTATGAAGGATATCAAAATTACTGCCACAGAGGGTGCAATTTTTGCTTAACTAGAACAACAAAGCATATCACGAACATTTTTGTACATTTAATGGAATACAGTACGCAAAACAAAGACGCACTCATTTTTCAGCTGAGGGTTATAAGTTTGAATATGTCACTGAGTGATATGCAAACATTACGTCATAATACTGAGCAGACGCGCACTCTGATTGGATGATAAAGTTAAGGCTGATCTGTAAACAACCGCATTGAAGTTAAAGGAGAGTTGCATGATACTACGCTCAATAGTATAACGCAGAAGTGATTTTTATTTTAAAATGAAACAGCATTTTTAGACATTCAAAAATGAATTCTTAGTCGTAGGTGACGTATAAGTATGTTATTCACCAAATACTGTTCCACATCTTGCTGCTTGAGGTAAATTTTCCGGTATAACGGAGAGCCGGCTGCTCTCCGTTATTACCGGCAAAAATTACCTCTCACAGCAAGGTATGGAACAGTATTTTGCAAATAACATATACTTATTGTTGTTGGCAGTGTTCTGCAAAGGTTTCCAACTAGTGGGGACAAAGGCCCCTTGGTTGCAAAAAAGTGGGGTCATTTGACAGGGAGTGGGGTCAATTATGTTTTTGCTAAGGTTTGGGAACCCCGGTAACAGAAAGGGGGAAAGAGGTAAAACTGGTAGTGCTTCCCATGCAATGTATCATAGTTTAGGTGGGGAACCCCGGTAAAATGATGTGGGAACCCCGGTAGATTTTACCTACTTACCGCCCTTAAATAAAACACTGATTATTGTCTATAAAATCATATATATTACCTCAGACCACTATAGAGATACTGTGGTCTGAGATATTCTATTACATATAGACTATTACCTTAGTCCTAACTACATAAACAAATTCCATTCATAATAACTTCCCAGTAAGCTATTTTTTGGCCGAACCCCCAGAGAAACATAAGAAACAAACAGGAGAAGAAAAAAGACTACAACAAAGGGAGTACGAGAGAAACAGAAGAAAAACCCTGAACTTTTCAAACTTCGTGGTAGACTGAGTTTCAAGGATGGTTACCGTACGATGGGAACTAGCTTTGGATGTATGCGCTATGATGTTCGACATGTCTTTCCATCCCCGTAGAGATGGAAAGACGTGTCGAACATCGTAGTGCATACATCCAGAGCTAGATGGGAACAAAATGTACTGTAAACCATGTAGGCAAGCTTACAGCTAATTATTGTTTCACAAGCTGCAGAATGTTGCGTCGTGTAAGTCATCTTTTTCCAACAATTCTAAGGGCCCCTTTGTACTTGGCACCGACAATTTTAGACATTCTAATTTAATCACTCACGGCCAATCAGAGGGCCATAAAGTCGCAGTTGAACACACACGGAACAGAAATCAACCTCTCGGACAGAGTGCAGCAGAGGTATCGCTTCAGAAACTAAACAAATCTGTGTTCAACAAATTAAGTCATCTGTTCCGAAATGCACATGCAGTTTGTCTGTATACTGTATTGAAGCAACACTGTTTTTCTCCATCTCCATTTGTTTCTTTCATAGTTGACTCAATGTGTGCTCATAAGGAAACTTAACACAAAGATCCATTTTGCTTTATTTGAAACAGATGTATACTCATTGTATAGGTACACTGAAATAAAATGAAAAAAAGCATGAACTGTTCAAAGCATTGTGTTCTGTTTTCTTTTAGACACTGAATGCATCAACAAATACTCAATGCCATGGAAACCATTCATGATAAACTAAGTTACCTCCATGACCAATGTGATGTCATATATGATATACTAATATCAAATATTTTCTGGAAACTTTACCAATTAGTCAAAATGAAAGCAGCTATGTGAAGGCCCAACAGTTTTCCATCAGGACCAGCAGCTTAAATCTCTGTCTGTCCTTTTGACCAGGACCTTTTTTGTGTTAATTTCACACACTGTTCTACATGTTACCAATAAAAAAAGAACAAAAAAACCAACGGAGCTATTCTGACCTATAGGTCGCTTGTTTATGTTACAGCACCATGTCTCAAATATTGTCATGTTTTCTTTTGTTCTTTCTTCTTAGGTACATGTAGACATTCCTTGACACAGACTTATGACCTGAATGAATAATGTGATGAAGCCTCATGAAGAAGAGAACAGTCTGTGTTGACTGAAGGATTGCTTTCCAATAACTGTATACATTTATCTTGTATTTCGACCTTAACATTTGAAGTGCAGTCACCATGCAGACACTCGTGTATGTATCATTTGGAATACTGTCCTTCATCTGTGCAATATCCCAATTTCTTGCCAGTAGAACTAAACAAGAAGAGATAGTGACATCGAACCCTACCTTTATTCAGTTCCAAAGAAGTTACTTTCTGGTCTACTTTCTAGCACTAGCTGCAGACTGGTTACAAGGACCTTATCTGTACAAATTATACAGTTATTATGGTTTCATTGAACCACAAATTGCTGTACTTTATGTCTGTGGATTTGCCTCCAGTGTCATATTTGGCACTGGAACAGGAGTTCTTGCTGATAAATTTGGCAGAAAGAAACTCTGTATGATTTTCTCAGTCATATACTCAATATCATGCTTGACCAAGTTATCCAGAAATTATGGTGTATTAATACTTGGGAGAGTGTTGAGTGGAATATCAACTTCGCTTCTCTTCTCGGCATTCGAAGCATGGTATGTACATGAACACACTGAGACCTATGACTTCCCAACTGAATGGTTACCAGTCACATTTTCAAAGGCCACACTTTGGAATGGAATTCTAGCCATTATGGCAGGAATTGTTGCCAACCTATTTTCAGGAGCATTTAAGTTTGGTCCAGTAGCACCATTCATGTTGGCAATTCCATTTCTGGTTGCCTCCGGTATTCTTGTTACAATTCAGTGGAAAGAAAACTATGGAAATAAAAAAATTCGACTTGGTAAAAGCTGCATAGAGGGTCTACGACACATCATTCAGAACAGACGTACAATGTTAATAGGTGCTATTCAGTCATTGTTTGAAAGTGTCATGTACATATTTGTATTTATATGGACACCACTCCTAGATCCAGCAGGCCCACCTCTTGGTATTGTTTTCTCCTGTTTTATGGTTTGCATAATGATAGGATCATCAGTTTTTCAGTTACTCTTATATTGGAAAATTGCTCCTTATAACATCTTAAATGCTTCTCTTGTGCTTGGTTTGATTTCAATGCTTGTATGTGTAGCATCAACCAATCCTCGCCATTTCAGTCCACCAGCCTCTTACATAGCTTTCTTACTCTTGGAGTTTGCATGTGGAATGTATTTTCCTGCCATGGGTTTCCTTCGCAGCCAGGTCCTACCTGAAGCACACAGGGTTGGCATTATGAATTGGTTCCGAATGCCACTCAATCTCATCGCATGTGTTGGACTGATGATGTTACATGGTGATCCCTCACAGATGGGGGAGAGGAACATATTTGCTATCTGTACAATATTAATGGGAATAGCAATGATCTGTGGGTTTAATTTTGCAGCTCTTGTTAAAGATGATGAAGAACTGAAACCTTCCAATAATTCAGAGAACAAGCAAAATGCAGTTAACAGTTTAGTATCAGTGTAAACTCTCGTATTCTGCAGTTAACAGTTTAGTATCAGTGTAAACTCTCGTATTCTGCCTGTGTACAGTATATGAACCAATAATTTGTGTTTGGAAGTGGATCAACGCATTCATTTGAAGTGGATCAAGGCATTCATATTCATATCAAGAACTACAAATGTGCACCCGAATATTTTGTCTCCTTGTTATGAAATTGTATACTTTATAGTATTTCAGTAACTCAGAGCATAAATTATTAACCAGTATACTATATTTCAGCTAAATCACCTGTCGTTTTTCAACTGTTATTGTCTGTGGTCCAATAACATAGACTTATCAGATGACCAAAGTGATTAAGCTGAAAGTAAATACTATATGCCTTGAGTTGAGAGCTACCTAGCATCGACGCATCACACACTGCAGTTACATTTAATTATAGAAAGAATACATTTGATTAAGTAGCTATAATTCAGCATGCCAGGTGTCATCTGTAGTTTTACATTGTATATATCAAAATGTGCATGAATGATATAGTTTGAAAATACATTGCTGTGTTGCTGCAAGAAGATGCAAAATATATGTTATGTTATTTTTGATGTGATATAAACTGTACTGTATACTAAAACTTCTATAGCTTGAGTAGTGGATTTTTAGTCTTTCTCTCTGATCAGGTCCTTCCATGCAGAGTCATAATTTGTCTAGTGTTGTTAGTCCCCGCGGACGAAGTCCGGAACGGGGACTTATGGATTGGGTTCCGTCTGTCCGTCCTTCCGTCCGCAGCTGTTTCTTGGAGATGCCTGGACTGATTTTTTTCAAACTTGGTACAGGTGCAACATACTATGGCATACATATGCACGTCATTTTGTTTTATGATACGATCCAATATGGCCGCCTAGCAACCATTTTGTTTGTGAATTTTCATGTCCAAAGCCATAACTCAGACATGCTTGAACAGATCTCATTCAAAGTTGGTATTAGGACAGTGTTCTATGACATACATGTGTATATCCATTTTCGTTGTGATACGATCCAATATGGCTGCCTGCCAGCCATTTTGTTTGTGAATTTTCCATGTCCAAAGCCATAACTCAGACATGCTTGAACAAATCTCATTCAAAGTTGGTATTAGGACAGTGTTCTATGACATACATGTGCATATCCATTTTCGTTGTGATACGATCCAATATGGCTGCCTGGCAGCCATTTTGTTTGCGAATTCTCATGTCCAAAGCCATAACTCAGACATGCTTGAACAGATCTCATTTAAAGTTGGTATTAGGACAGTGTTCTATGACATACATGTGCATATCCATTTTCGTCGTGATACGATCCAATATGGCTGCCTGGCAGCCATTTTGTTTGTGAATTTTCCATGTCCAAAGCCATAACTCAGACATGCTTTTACAGATCTCATTCAAAGTTGGTATTAGGACAGTGTTCTATGACATGCATGTGCATATCCATTTTCATTGTGATACGATCCAATATGGCTGCCTGGTAGCCATTTTGTTTGTGAATTTTCATGTCCAAAGCCATAACTCAGACATGCTTGAACAGATCTCATTCAAAGTTGGTATTAGGACAGTGTTCTATGACATACATGTGTATATCCATTTTCGTTGTGATACGATCCAATATGGCTGCCTGCCAGCCATTTTGTTTGTGAATTTTCCATGTCCAAAGCCATAACTCAGACATGCTTGAACAAATCTCATTCAAAGTTGGTATTAGGACAGTGTTCTATGACATACATGTGCATATCCATTTTCGTTGTGATACGATCCAATATGGCTGCCTGGCAGCCATTTTGTTTGCGAATTCTCATGTCCAAAGCCATAACTCAGACATGCTTGAACAGATCTCATTTAAAGTTGGTATTAGGACAGTGTTCTATGACATACATGTGCATATCCATTTTCGTCGTGATACGATCCAATATGGCTGCCTGGCAGCCATTTTGTTTGTGAATTTTCCATGTCCAAAGCCATAACTCAGACTCCATTTTCATCATGATATGATCCCCCATACCCAACCAATCCTTTATTGTTGGAGGCATATTCCATGTCCAACAAGCACACACAACATATCTAAGTCTGTAGGTTCACAAATGTTGTTGCGTGATCAGAGTAGTGATAATTCCTTAAAACCCAATTATAGCGGGGACTATGTCATTATCAATGACTTGTTATTATATACTTTTTAGCACAACTGAACTGATAAGGTTCAGTAGTGCTATAGGCATGGCAAAGCATTGTGTGTGTGTGTGTGTGTGTAAACAACTTAAAATCAAACTGCTTGGCCGATTGCTTTGATACTTGGTGGTCATGTTACTTCTGGTGTGTAGTTGGGAAATTGTTCAAATGAAAATGATTGCATCAGAGATGAGGATTTTGGATAAAAAATTTTAACTCCAAAGCTACTGTGCAGATTGGCATGAAATTTGCTAGGAACATTCTTAGGGTTGAAAAACTAAGATTTGTTCATGACATGATGATTCCCTCAGAAATATGCAAATTAGGGCTAAAAATGTGTCTTTTTGGTCAAAAACCTATAATTCCAAAACTACTCAGCAGATTGGGCTGAAATTTAAAAGGGATGCATCTGTGGGTAGATAGATGAAGAAGTATTAAGCATATAATGATCTCATCAGCAATATGCAAATTAGGTGTAAAAATGTGATTTTTGGTCAAACATTTCTCAAAAAGTACTGTTAATGAGACTGAAAATTGGTGAGATGTTTCTAGAAGTGTTATTCTGCCGATTTTCTTCAAAACATTTTGACACAATTGGCCCTAGCAACCATGACCACACCATTAGCAACAACCT
Source organism: Glandiceps talaboti (assembly GCF_964340395.1). Lineage (NCBI taxonomy): Eukaryota > Metazoa > Hemichordata > Enteropneusta > Spengelidae > Glandiceps > Glandiceps talaboti. The sequence continues at coordinate 1,596,139 of NC_135552.1, forward strand.
AATGGCAGTATATTTTGGTCAAATAACATTATCTGGTAGACAAGTGAGTAAACATTCAAAAGATGTATGCAAATATCCCTAGCAACCATGACCACACCCATAGCAACAGCCCACACGGTCGTGTACTTCACAAAGAGAACAGGGATTCTTAGACAATTGAACAAACATTCAAAAAAAATGTATGTAAATTTGCCTAGCAACAAGTCTACGCCCATAGGAACAGCCAAATAATCACATATATCAAATAGCAACATGGTTGGATAGGCAACTGGATAGCCATTCAGCAAATGAATACCTATTGTTAGCTTGGACTAGCATATGGATAAAACATTTTTAAAAACAGTGCATTTGTGCTACATTAGCGGTGTTTTTATGTTGGGATATGTTACATGTGTCAATAATGTCAGGATATGTTAGATATGTCAATACTGTGTTAGTATAATGCATACTTCCTTATGTAAATAGCCATTTCAACTATAGTAAACCGTAACCTCTTTTAGAAGTGACTGTTTTGGGAACACATACATAATGTCGTCATCTACTATATTGCAGTAACGCTGTCATTCATTTAGTTAAATATGCGCTATCGCAAAACTAATATGTTTAATTAAGACATGTTTTGTTTGTTATAACTCAATACTTGAATTTGCTTAGGATTCTAGCCAGTCTTTATAGAGTATCGGGTTCCACCTTATAATTTACAAGGTTCTCCCCAGTCTTTATAGAGTAGCGGGTTCCACCTTATAATTTACAAGGTTCTCCCCAGTCTTTATAGAGTAGCGGGTTCCAACTTATAATTTACAAGGTTCTCCCCAGTCTTTATAGAGTAGCGGGTTCCACCTTATAATTTACAGAGTTCTTCTCAGGCCTGGGGAGAACCTTGCATTATAGGATGGAAACAACTACTCTATAAGTTCTAGATAGAACCCTATAAATTATATTATATAACTGAAGAGAATCATTTAAATGGAGGGTATCAGCTTACCTATTTTCAACAGATGTTGTTAGGTAGTAACAGCTGATTCTTGTTTACGTGACATGACATGACTATTTATAGAATGTGTACTGTAATTCTGTGAAATTGTAACCATTAAAGGTGATGTAAATGTGTTTTGTTTCTCTCTGTGATTTTTATTTAAGCATTTTAAGGTGGTGGTGTTGGGAGGGGGAGGGGTAAGTAAGAAAAAAAGCATGAGATTGGAGTAAGATATTTCATTGAATTTATGATTTAATTTCTAAAAAATCTTCAGTCCTCTGATTTCTTTTAATAATCGTAGAATCATCCATATAAATAATTTAGAAACACTGTTTAGAAAGACTAAATTCTGTACGATTATGAAATTATAATTTTTTTTGTTATGTGTAGTTTTTAGCGCAACTGAACTGAGGTTCAGTAGTGCTATATGGATCGCCCGGCGTCTGTCTGTCTGTGTCTGTGTGTGTGTGCGTGTGTCTGTGTCTGTGTCTGTGTGTGTAAACAACTTAAAGTCAAAAACCACCGAACCGATTGCCATGATATTTGGTGGGTCCATTACCTTAGGTGTCTAGTTGGGAAATTGTTCAAATCAAAATGATCACATCACAGGTGTGTGATTTGGGTCAAAAAATGTGTTAAAAAAATGTGTGTCAGTATAGTTAACAGACTATTACAGGATAGTTATCAAAGTCACAGTCAGTATAGTTAACAGACTATTACAGGATAGTTATCAAAGTCACAGTCAGTATAGTTAACAGACTATTACAGGATAGTTATCAAAGTCACAGTCAGTATAGTTAACAGACTATTACAGGATAGTTATCAAAGTCACAGTCAGTATAGTTAACAGACTATTACAGGATAGTGACCTATTTAAAACTTCAGGAAATCTTTGACATGTTCAGTGGTAGGGGCAGGCGTTTATCATAAATCTTTGAAAATGAAGGAGAAATATTTTATCTTGGAAAGATATGAAAAAATGTGCAGGTACTCTAGGTTTAGATCAGATTGCCAGAGTGAGAATTTCATAAACTACATATAGACACAAGCTAAATAAATGCAAGAAACTTCAAACAAATGTTTCCTTATTTTTTAAAGTTTGATTATTGAACAATTTCCTCAACAAATATATTCCATATAATTTTTTTTTTAAATTGTGTTTGTAATGATGACACAATTACTTATTATCTAAAGCTGCTACTGAAATCAAAGTACAATTACATACAAACTTGCGGCCTCTAGTGAACAAGGGACCCATCGGTCAGAATAGCTCTGCTGTTTTTTTTAATTTTATTTTTAATTTTGGTAACATGTAGAAGTGGTTCAGTTCTTCAGCTCTTCACTATGCAGTTTTGTTTTAGCGATGTAATAAAGTGGTTAGTGGTTTCATATGATGTCTCACTATAAAACACATTTTACACAGAAAGTTGGTAATGTATTGTACTTTTATATCATAGTCACCATTTTATAAAAAAAAATCTACTGTTATGAAAAATTACACAAAATCTCAGAAAAATAATGACTGGGAAATGCACACAAGAAAAAGAAAAAAAGAGGATTTTGAGGTTTGCTATAAATAATTCCAGTGTCTTACAGTTTTAACCCTGGAAAATTTTAATGATGAATGAAATAAACTAGGGATCTAAAATAATTTTGAGGCAATTCGAATTTCAATTTTCTAACAAATTTACCAAGTCAACAGCATTCAACTTGTACTAGTTGTAGTAGACATAACATCGTCTGATATTTTAATTTACGGAGTTTCTTGTGACCGGCGCCTGTCAGCAGACTCGGCCAATTTTTTCCATCATTCCATTGTATTTAAACCTTGTACTTGACATTTCGCAATATTTATAATTCTCAACAAAATACCTCAACATGCCTCACCTCGCTCGTACTCAAAGCAGTCCCGGTATGATCACTGACTAGTCGTGCTTGCATACAGAGTAATCCGGGACTCGGTTCTGACAATTGTCCCTACAATTTGTTTAGAGTCAAGTCAGCAATATAGACTCGTGCACTGCCTGTCATATGTAAGCAGGGCTAACCACTGACATGACCAGAGAGAACCTTTTCGGATTTACATGTAAAACGAGGAAAGATACGAAAAACATAATGCAAAGTCTGAAGCAAAATTAAAGTTGTAATTATTTTAATTATTTTTACTTGCCAAATATTTGCATTTTGGAAATGGCAAGACACGTTCATATCGTGTAAACTGTCTTCCAAATAAACAAAGTTTGGTTGATTCACAGTCGGCAGTGAGACTGCTCTTGCATAACTTCAACCGCATGCCTAGGCATGCCTTCCTTACACGAGTTGTCTTCATTCTGGTTCACTGTCACTCCAAATTGCACGACAATATAGAATTAATCACAAGTTACATGTTATCTGAAAACATCAAACTTTTATAGTTGGTCTGAAGTGTGATTTTAGTGAGTACCAAGAACTTCCGTGTTGCTACTTGCTGTGGAAAATTGGCCTGTCAAACGGGGTCAAACGAGGTCGGCTCCAGCTTCCGGGACAAATCAGTTGTTTTCTACCGAAAATTCTTGAACGGACCGTTACACAACGATCCTACTAAATTTATTTGCCACTGACACCATACTTAACTTTCATGGCTCAACCATGGAAGTATCACTCCACTGACACCATACTGAACTTTCATGGCTCAACCATGGAAGTATCACTCCACTGACACCATACTGAACTTTCATGGCTCGACCATGGAAGTATCACTCCACTGACACCATACTTAACTTTCATGGCTCAACCATGGAAGTATCACTCCACTGACACCATACTGAACTTTCGTGGCTCGACCATGCAAGTATCACTCCACTGACACCATACTGAACTTTCGTGGCTCAACCATGGAAGTATCACTCCACTGACACCATACTGAACTTTCATGGCTCAACCATGGAAGTATCACTCCACTGACACCATACTGAACTTTCATGGCTCAACCATGGAAGTATCACTCCACTGACACCATACTTAACTTTCATGGCTCAACCATGGAAGTATCACTCCACTGACACCATACTGAACTTTCGTGGCTCAACCATGGAAGTATCACTCCACTGACACCATACTTAACTTTCGTGGCTCAACCATGGAAGTATCACCCCACTGACACCATACTGAACTTTCGTAGCTCAACCATGGAAGTATCACCCCACTGACACCATACTGAACTTTCATGGCTCAACCATGGAAGTATCACTCCACTGACACCATACTGAACTTTCATGGCTCAACCATGGAAGTATCACTCCACTGACACCATACTGAACTTTCATGGCTCAACCATGGAAGTATCACTCCACTGACACCATACTGAACTTTCATGGCTCAACCATGGAAGTATCACCCCACTGACACCATACTGAACTTTCATGGCTCAACCATGGAAGTATCACTCCACTGACACCATACTGAACTTTCATGGCTCAACCATGGAAGTATCACCCCACTGACACCATACTGAACTTTCATGGCTCAACCATGGAAGTATCACTCCACTGACACCATACTGAACTTTCATGGCTCAACCATGGAAGTATCACTCCACTGACACCATACTGAACTTTTGTGGCTCAACCATGGAAGTATCACCCCACTGACACCATACTGAACTTTCATGGCTCAACCACGATCAGCTAAAAGTTTTTGAGAAGATGCACATTTGCCATTATCAAAAGAAATCTGAAAATAAAGTTATCTCTTAATTTTGGCCAAGCAAAGTTACAAAACACCTACATGTATCAATGTGACTGGCAATATACAGAAGCATATAAACAAACACATTGTCACTAGACGAAATGAAAAACTGATTCTACATGACTTTGTACATGTCACAGCATGACACTAACCAAGAAAGAGGTGGTTGTCATGATGATGCTTTCAAATTCTTTATATCCCCCCTCCCACCACCACCACCACCACCCAATTTAAAGTCCACTAGCCAAGAAAAAGGTGGTTGTCATAATCATGCTTTCCCTTCTTTATATCACCCATCATAGTCATCTATGCTATCCAAGTAAGATGGATTTTCATTTCTATTTTTAATTTCCTACATTCACCAGTGACCTTAAATTTAACCATTTTCATTTTTAGTAAACTTTAGTTATCAAACTACATGTAGCTCATTCTTATCAAACCATATGTAGTTCACTCTTATCAAACTACATGTAGCTCATTCTTATCAAACTAGCTCATTGTTATCACTGAGCCTGTCAAGTACTAATAACTAGTCTTAGAAATTAACCAGGTCTGTATGAAAGAATTGTAAGAACAGAATATAATATTGTTTTCACTTCAAAATCCTTTATTCCATGCACACATACATGTACAATATACACTCATGTGTAGCTTTACAAATGAGAAACAAGATAGGCAGTCCAGACTGATGTCCTGGAACAAGTGATTGAATAAGTATATATAATATGCCAGTTACACCACATCCATGCAATATTGGAAGGAGGTGCAAAGTTCATAACAGACTGATGCCAGTAGTTACCATGGTGACAGTGGTATTACTTTCACAAAATGTGTTATTTTACAGCAGTCAATAACAACTTTGATCTGAGGCACTGCAAACAACCAACATCCACACATACTAATTCTTGAAATATCCTGTATCACAGCAAACAATCAGCCTCCTCATTTTGTTCTAGGCAACCCATGGTGTTGTTCTGTTCTTTCTCATAAGGAATTGTATTTTCCTTTGCATTTCCTCGTTGTACATTTTCTTGACTGTTTCATACTCTATTCTCTGCCTCCTGCGAAATGGCTTCTCAAAGTATCGCCGTCGCCTTACTTCTTCTATGATGCCTTCTCTTCCAAGAATACTGAACAGAAAGATATATTAAAATATATGTGAGCAATCTCTTATTTAAACTACATGTATATAATGCTTCAGTGAATATACATACATGGATTGTACTACATCATACATATAATGCTATAGTGAATATACATACATGGATTATACTAAATCATACATATACTGCTATAGTGAATATACATACATGGATTGTACTACATCATACATATAATGCTTTAGTGAATATACATACATGGATTGTACTACATCATACATATAATGCTATAGTGAATATACATACATGGATTGTACTACATCATACATATACTGCTTTAGTGAATATACATACATGGATTATACTACATCATACATATACTGCTTTAGTGAATATACATACATGGATTATACTACATCATACATATACTGCTTTAGTGAATATACATACATGGATTGTACTACATCATACATATACTGCTTTAGTGAATATACATACATGGATTATACTACATCATACATATACTGCTATAGTGAATATACATACATGGATTGTACTACATCATACATATAATGCTATAGTGAGTATACATACATGGATTGTACTACATCATACATATAATGCTTTAGTGAATATACATACATGGATTGTACTACATCAAACATATACTGCTATAGTGAATATACATACATGGATTGTACTACATCATACATATACTGCTTTAGTGAATATACATACATGGATTGTACTACATCATACATATACTGCTTTAGTGAATATACATACATGGATTGTACTACATCATACATATACTGCTTTAGTGAATATACATACATGGATTGTACTACATCAAACATATACTGCTATAGTGAATATACATACATGGATTGTACTACATCAAACATATACTGCTATAGTGAATATACATACATGGATTGTACTACATCATACATATACTGCTTTAGTGAATATACATGCATGGATTGTACTACATCATACATATACTGCTATAGTGAATATACATACATGGATTGTACTACATCATACATATAATGCTATAGTGAATATACATACATGGATTGTACTACATCATACATATACTGCTATAGTGAATATACATACATGGATTGTACTACATCATACATATACTGCTTTAGTGAATATACATACATGGATTGTACTACATCATACATATACTGCTATAGTGAATATACATACATGGATTATACTACATCATACATATACTGCTTTAGTGAATATACATACATGGATTGTACTACATCATACATATAATGCTTTAGTGAATATACATACATGGATTGTACTACATCATACATATAATGCTATAGTGAATATACATACATGGATTCATACATATACTGCTATAGTGAATATACATACATGGATTGTACTACATCATACATATACTGCTATAGTGAATATACATACATGGATTATACTACATCATACATATAATGCTATAGTGAATATACATACATGGATTGTACTACATCATACATATACTGCTATAGTGAATATACATACATGGATTATACTACATCATACATATAATGCTATAGTGAATATACATACATGGATTGTACTACATCATACATATACTGCTTTAGTGAATATACATACATGGATTATACTACATCGTACATATAATGCTATAGTGAATATACATACATGGATTGTACTACATCTACATCATACATATACTGCTATAGTGAATATACATACATGGATTGTACTACATCATACATATAATGCTATAGTGAATATACATACATGGATTATACTACATCATACATATAATGCTATAGTGAATATACATACATGGATTGTACTACATCATACATATACTGCTATAGTAAATATACATACATGGATTGTATTACATCATACATATACTGCTATAGTGAATATACATACATGGATTGTACTACATCATACATATAATGCTTTAGTGAATATACATACATGGATTGTACTACATCATACATATAATGCTTTAGTGAATATACATACATGGATTGTACTACATCTACATCATACATATAATGCTATAGTGAATATACATACATGGATTATACTACATCATACATATAATGCTATAGTGAATATACATACATGGATTGTACTACATCATACATATAATGCTTTAGTGAATATACATACATGGATTGTACTACATCATACATATACTGCTTTAGTGAATATACATACATGGATTGTACTACATCATACATATAATGCTATAGTGAATATACATACATGGATTGTACTACATCATACATATAATGCTTTAGTGAATATACATTCATGGATTGTACTACATCATACATATAATGCTTTAGTGAATATACATATATGGACTGTACTACATCATACATATACTGCTTTAGTGAATATACATACATGGATTGTACTACATCATACATATACTGCTTTAGTGAATATACATACATGGATTGTACTACACATCATACATATACTGCTTTAGTGAATATACATACATGGATTGTACTACATCATACATATACTGCTATAGTGAATGTACATACATGGATTGTACTACATCATACATATACTGCTATAGTGAATATACATACATGGATTGTACTACATCATACATATAATGCTATAGTGAATATACATACATGGATTGTACTACATCATACATATAATGCTATAGTGAATATACATACATGGATTGTACTACATCATACATATACTGCTATAGTGAATATACATACATGGATTGTACTACATCATACATATAATGCTATAGTGAATATACATACATGGATTGTACTACATCATACATATACTGCTATAGTGAATATACATACATGGATTGTACTACATCATACATATACTGCTATAGTGAATATACATACATGGATTGTACTACATCATACATATACTGCTTTAGTGAATATACATACATGGATTGTACTACATCATACATATAATGCTATAGTGAATAAACATACATGGATTGTACTACATCATACATATAATGCTATAGTGAATATACATACATGGATTGTACTACATCATACATATACTGCTATAGTGAATATACATACATGGATTGTACTACATCATACATATACTGCTTTAGTGAATATACATACATGGATTGTACTACATCATACATATACTGCTATAGTGAATATACATACATGGATTGTACTACATCATACATATACTGCTTTAGTGAATATACATACATGGATTATACTACATCATACATATAATGCTATAGTGAATATACATACATGGATTATACTACATCATACATATAATGCTATAGTAAATATACATACATGGATTGTACTACATCATACATATAATGCTATAGTGAATATACATACATGGATTGTACTACATCATACATATACTACTATGATAGTGAATATACATGTACATACATGGATTGTACTACATCATACATATACTGCTTTAGTGAATATACATACATGGATTGTACTACATCATAGATATAATGCTTTAGTGAATATACATACATGGACTGTACTACATCATACATATACTGCTATAGTGAATATACATACATGGATTGTACTACATCATACATATACTGCTTTAGTGAATATACATACATGGATTGTACTACATCATAGATATAATGCTATAGTGAATATACATACATGGACTGTACTACATCATACATATAATGCTTTAGTGAATATACATACATGGATTGTACTACATCATACATATACTGCTATAGTGAATATACATAGATGGATTGTACTACATCATACATATACTGCTTTAGTGAATATACATACATGGATTATACTACATCATAGATATAATGCTATAGTGAATATACATACATGGATTATACTACATCATAGATATAATGCTATAGTGAATATACATACATGGATTATACTACATCATACATATACTGCTATAGTGAATATACATACATGGATTGTACTACATCATACATATACTGCTTTAGTGAATATACATACATGGATTGTACTACATCATAGATATAATGCTATAGTGAATATACATACATGGACTGTACTACATCATACATATAATGCTTTAGTGAATATACATACATGGATTGTACTACATCATACATATACTGCTATAGTGAATATACATAGATGGATTGTACTACATCATACATATACTGCTTTAGTGAATATACATACATGGATTATACTACATCATAGATATAATGCTATAGTGAATATACATACATGGATTATACTACATCATACATATAATGCTATAGTGAATATACATACATGGATTATACTACATCATACATATAATGCTATAGTGAATATACATACATGGATTGTACTACATCATACATATACTGCTTTAGTGAATATACATACATGGATTGTACTACATCATACATATACTGCTTTAGTGAATATACATACTGTACATGGATTGTACTACATCATACATATAATGCTATAGTGAATATACATACATGGATTATACTACATCATACATATAATGCTATAGTGAATATACATACATGGATTATACTACATCATACATATACTGCTATAGTGAATATACATACATGGATTGTACTACATCATACATATAATGCTTTAGTGAATATACATACATGGATTATACTACATCATACATATAATGCTATAGTGAATATACATACATGGATTGTACTACATCATACATATAATGCTATAGTGAATATACATACATGGATTGTACTACATCATACATATACTGCTATAGTGAATATACATACATGGATTGTACTACATCATACATATACTGCTTTAGTGAATATACATACATGGATTGTACTACATCATACATATAATGCTATAGTGAATATACATACATGGATTGTACTACATCATACATATACTGCTATAGTGAATGTACATACATGGATTGTACTACATCATACATATAATGCTATAGTGAATATACATACATGGATTGTACTACATCATACATATAATGCTTTAGTGAATATACATACATGGATTGTACTACATCATACATATACTGCTATAGTGAATATACATACATGGATTGTACTACATCATACATATAATGCTATAGTGAATATACATACATGGATTGTACTACATCATACATATAATGCTTTAGTGAATATACATACATGGATTGTACTACATCATACATATACTGCTTTAGTGAATATACATACATGGATTGTACTACATCATACATATAATGCTATAGTGAATATACATACATGGATTGTACTACATCATACATATAATGCTTTAGTGAATATACATACATGGATTGTACTACATCATACATATACTGCTTTAGTGAATATACATACATGGATTATACTACATCATACATGTACTTTATTGCCATGTGTTTAAAAAAAAATTGGAAAATGACTTTTCACGAGCGCCCCACATTAAAAGTGTACATTGAAATAAAAGTGGCTGACTATTATCGAAATAAACATTAAAAAGAATGATCATGACTGGTTTAAAATTCGGATTACAGAGGGATAAATACTCTTCCTAAAATGTTCAGACGATGTCTTAATGCTGCGATAACGCCGACCAGAACGTAAAATGTTAAAAAGACTATTTGCAGGATGGTTAGAATCCTTCAAAATGGAAGTAGCCTTACGTAATGACCTCGAGTGGTATATGGAGTCAAGTGTTGGCAGATCAGTACCGATTATTCTCTCTGCCATGCGGACAATTTTCTCGAGTGAAGACAGTTCCTCCGATGTGATGTTGCCAAACCAGACGATGATAGAATATGTTAAAATGCTTTCAATGGTCGAACGATAGAAATTGACTAAAATGTCTTGACACAGGCCAAATTTTTTCAGGCGTTTTAGAAAATAAAGACGCTGCTGTGCTTTTTTGACAAGAGACGTTGTATTTTTGCGCCATGACAAAACATGGGATATCTGAATACCTAAGAACTTAAAAGTGCTTACAATTTCTACATCTGCACCATTGATATTAATTGGACTATGAAGGTCACTCAATAATCTAAAATCAATGATTACTTCCTTAGTCTTACTGACATTGAGCTCGAGGTTGTTCACTTCACACCATTTGCTTAAATTCTCAATTTCCGCCCTGTACAAAGACTCATCATTGTTCTTTATTAGTCCGATTGCCGTTGTGTCATCAGCAAACTTAACAATTACATTATCATCGTACTTTGGTGTACAGTCATAAGTGAAAAGTGAATACAATAACGGACGGAGTCTGTTTTAAATAGTGACAAATCATGTGTTGAGGATTCATTTACTTCAATGAATGACGTCATTCATTTTTACCTCCCATAAGGGTACAGGAAGTATTAAAAGGGGATGTCTGTCTGAGTATCTGTCTGTCTGTATGTCCGTCTGTGTGTGTGTGTGTGTGTGTGTGTGTGTCTGTCTGTCTGTCTGTGTGTGTGTGTGTGTGTGTGTGTGTCTGTCTGTCTGTCTGTCTGTATGTCCGTCTGTGTGTGTGTGTGTGTGTGTGTGTCTGTCTGTCTGTGTGTGTGTGTGTGTGTGTCTGTCTGTCTGTCTGTCTGTGTGTGTCTGTCTGTCTGTCTGTCTGTCTGTCTGTCTGTCTGTCTGTGTGTGTGTGTGTGTGTGTGTCTGTCTGTCTGTCTGTCTGTCTGTGTCATCATTTTCTTAAAAACAGCAGTTTCAATTATAAGGAAATTTGGTACAAATAATGTTTGGGGTAATGGCTAGACCTTATTAGTTTTTGAGTGAGATCTGTTCATGTTAATTAGGGAAATCAATGAAATCAACAAATTAAGCAATATCTTAGGACTGCATACTTCAATTTCAATATAATTTAGTATATTCGTTAAACATAACATACAATTTGTCCTATAAAATTTGTTGATGTACCTTACAGTGTTAATGAATAATTTGCATAATAAATGATTTTCAGTAATTAGGCTATATCTTAAGAATACATACTTCAATTTCAATATAATTCAGTACATACGTTAACACGAGTCCCCAACAAGTCGATGAGACCTACTTCTGTTCAGTCCGATCTGAATGCGAGTTTCTGAGGTTTTACATGGGTCTCAGACTCGGACTAGAGTATTGCGCCCTAGACAGCCCTGGCCGAAAATAATATGTGTAAACTTGTGTTCACAAGCCAAACATGTGACAATACAAGACCACAACGAAAACTGTGAAAAATGTATGTCACTCTCATTTTATATATGGACAACAAAATTAGCTCGGTCACAGTTCCATTTACAAGATGCAATGACTCAGAGCATGCTTCCATATGCTCGGAGCAAATCGAATCAATTAGTGTATTATGGGACCAACAAATATATTTTTGCACTGCATGTCCTGATACACCTTCTTGAAGTTTCCCATTGGTATTCTAATAGCTAGTATATTTATTCGAGATGAAATATGTTTACTTTGTTATTAAATGCGACGCGAGTACGATTTGGCTAAAATATGCCGTCCTCGGGATGCCGTCAACGCGTCACGACGGTATCGTAATGCTTCTTGTTGGCAAATAATAAAAAATCAGATAAATAAAATTCAATGAATGTGAAACACGCAACATTACAAGTGTTTATGTATATCTAGTCTAGCCGTTTTGATTTATTTTGCCATAATATGGGGACATATAAATTTAGCATTTATACCCACAGACACTGACAATTAGTCAGAAAGTGTGAGTAAATATTGGTAAATGTTGGTTAATAAGACATGCAGACTGTAGTTTTTTTTACTGATGTCTATTTCAACGACCAGCAATGTATTTTTTCACAATGCTGTTAAGTTTTATTCACCTAGTGACTACGCTCATCATAGGCTACGTGCTAACGAGTACCCTTTATGATGTCATAAAATCCTGCGGTCTAGGTGGGACCGGAAATACCCGAAAACTCTCGAAGTAAATCCGAAGGGAACTGACTGAAAAAAGGTCATTTTAAGGTGTTTGCAGATGCTTTTTAAAAGTTTTAAAACCAGAATGTGTTTCACAAACATGTCGTCTAGCAAAATAGCAATAGTGAATATGAGCATTTTGAATTACCTTTAAAGTTTTTTGACTAAAAATCACATTTTTTGACCAAAATCACACATCGGTTGCCGATAAGATCAGTTTGATTTGAAATTTCCCAACTAGAACCCAAGGTTATACACCCACCAAATATCATGGCAATCGGCCCGGTGAATTTTGACTTGTTTACACACACACACACACACACACACACACACACACACACACACACACACACACACACACACACACACACACACACATCCACACAGACAGACAGGCAGATAGACAGACAGAGACAGTGCTCACCAGATGGAAACTGAATGCCTTCTGTAAGGGTTATATTCAGATTTTTGTTTCTACACATAATAATTGCTGGAATGCAACAACCTTGTTATAGTAGGCTATTAGTACATGATATACCCCTGAATTGGCAAAATGGTATGCCAAACTATAAGAAATCTGAAATGACTTTGTGATATCAATCTATTGTACGTAGTGGAACAGGTGTACATGATGGCTTTTGAAATGAAATTATTCAAATTTACAGCGATACGTATACAGACATACGTACATTTACCCATACATACAGAACAAATCTATGGATTGCTTATTGGTATCATTTGAACATAATGAAATTTAGCTCTATATCTGCCATTTTTGAAGTTAGTGTCGAAAAAGTTGTTGAAATGTCTACTTTGTGATATCAATCTATGTATGTAGTGGAACAGGTGTAATGGCTTTTGAAATGAAACTATTCAAATTTACAGGGATACACATAGATACAGACATACATGTACATTTGCCCGAACACTCCGACTTTCGCGATCCCCTACATATCCAGGATATGTACACTCATTTCCATGGCAAATAATAAACAAAATTCAAACCGTCAAAAGTTTACATACTTTATGGTAAGCATGATACGCCCTATACTTTTGATTCTCGTTTACGGCAATATACCCTTTACATGTAACACTCAGTTCAAAAATTTCGCGATGCATGCCATAATGAGGTGAATTTCCATGGCTCTCAAGTTCGTTTGGTATCTCAAAATATAAAATTCAGATCTGGACAGAAACTTATCGATATATATTTCAATACAAGCAACCCAAATACTTTGAACAGTCTAGAACAAAGCCAATCAATGTTGGAAAATTAGGGAAAAATTGACCTAATTAAACCACTTAGTACACTGCCCAACATTGCAACACAGTAACAACATTTACTTTTCTCATTTCCATTGTTGTGATAATGTGTTATATTTTTACAAAATAAATGCACACGTTCTGGCAGCAAACTCACCCTTACCTTAGTATCAAAAGATTTATATTAAAACAATGAGAGAAGATTTTCAATTTTGATCGAAGAAAAGATCATATGGATTTATCTTGGCGAATTCTCCAGCAAGAATTTTTGGTAGAAAGCTGGTGATTTCACCCAGAAGTTGAAGCCGACCTGGTTTAACCGATGATCTCCCAATGCATGCTTTCAGAAACAGAAACACGTGCGAGTATCGAATGAAGTAAAAACAAGATTTTAAATTTTGAAATAGTGAAGAGATCGTATGATTGCCTGCAGATGCGATCTTATGGCCAACTACAACATGCAATGTGAAGCTTTTATAGAACGTTGTAGCATAGCTCTCACCGTATTAGGAGTTTTAACAAAGGCCAACAAAAGATAAGGAATTGTTACCGGTCACTGCGCATCACTGAAATGCCCCCACTTCGACCTTTTTCCCCTGTTTTTCCAGCCAATGCAGTCTGCAGATCCACGGGAAAACACAAAATAACACTACCTACGTTAATTGCTACTTCAATAAAGATAACTGCAGAACTAATCATGTCAGAACAATTAAAAAAAAAAAAAATTTGCATCAAATTTAGACATTTCCTGACCAGAAACAATACTTTTCTTTTTTGTGGCCACCGCATCTAATTACCGAAATATGCTAATAACTTATTAAAACTAACAGCTACATCAATAATATTTTCAGGACAGATGTGCTTATGTATTGCAAATGTATGTACCAAATTATATTTAATTTGAAGTGTGCATTCTTGGATATATAGCCTAATTACTGAAAACCACTAATTACACAAATTGCTCATTACTATTCATGGAATGTTTACCAAACCTAATATCAGTTCTTGCCATTACCCTATGGAATACTTCTTCAAAATTTTGTTTGAATTGAGTCAGCTGTTTTGGAGAAAACGATGACACAGACAGCCACAGTGCGCACACAGACACAGACACAGACACACACACATACACATACATACAGACTTTCACCCATTAATACATCTCTTCCTTACGGAACAAAAAATGATGGAAATAGAGGTAAATAAAGACATCTACTTGCTTTCAACACACCAGATTTTAATCAGATTGCTACTAGACTTGGCATTCATAATTATGCTGTCATCAACATAATCTCAAATTTGGACAATTCTGAACCAATTTTGATGTCATTCAGTGAAATATTAGAAAAGAAAATTATTTGTTTTCATAACTTAACCAATTTTCTCACTGTATTTGCAACAAATATCAAAATAATATCAAATTATTTTCAGTTTTTAAGTTTTCAATAAGAGGGGAATTTTGGAGAATGCCACTCTGCTCATAATCTTTTACATTGTACCAGCCAGATACATGTATAATGATCTTACAGTGACCAATTTTCCAGCTGTCAACTTAAATGAAAAGACTGCTTGGAATTCAGCACAGTGTTTACTGAATATTAACTTGATCATGAATGTCAAATCTCTATGACGTACATGTAGTTGTACAGTGACGGGGGGAGTGTGTGGGAGGGAGAATCCCCTCCTGTGGTAGGAGCTTTTGCAAATTTCACTCTAGTAGTTGTTTAGAGCATAGCTGAGATATATTAGATCCATGTATGTTTAGAGTAACAGAAACTGCAAATTTACTGAAAATATTTTTGAATGACACCCCTTCACTTCCTCATTTTTCCAGTGGCCCCCTTGTGTACATTTGCATATGGAATTTTTGAGCGAGGCATTCTCCGTCTCCCTAAATTCTTCCGACCCATGCCCCAGACCATAAATAATGACTATTTTCCTAATAATATGGATCCGTCATCCCTACCTTCTTGATCCCATGCAACAAAACTGGTACCATTTATATTGCATGGTATTGGCAGTATATACATGTATGTATTATATATTGTCATAGGCACTCGAATCAATTTGTATGATTTTTTAAAAATGTATAGTAAATAATATATATATATTTTTTAATTTTACAAATTGATTCGAGTGCCTTTGTATATTGTAGTATAGTGTAGTTCCTAGCCGCCATCCGATTTTACACTACATGTACGTTATATAATGTAAAATCGGAACAAGGTCGTCATGAACAAGACTATTATTAGTATTATTACTAGTAGTAGGAGACACGAACATGTACTGTAAGTCATTGTCAACGGGAATACGGTTATTTAACGACAAAATATCACGTATTTTAAAGAATTTCGTAACTTACTTATTCAATGACCTATAAGCTGCATCCACATTACCGCCGCGAACCAGAACAGTTCGGGCAATGAACGGCAAATGTCTCATTTTAAGGGATTGTAGCCTCGCCGCTTACCGGTGTGCGTTCGGGTCACGACCTCGCCGTAAGAGAGTAAGCTCTTATGAAACTCTTGTCGTAAAACGAATTTCATACAGAATTTTGATAGCAATATAAATCGTTTCATATTGATATACATTTGTGATTTTGGGTTTACTTTTATTCTACAATTGTCTAACGATTGTGATTGCTTAAAAAAACATGCACCCACACTGTCATAACTTGTGTTGTCTTAAAACGGGAGTGCACACCGAGAATATTGTAATAGTGACATACACAAGTGATTGCGGCTATGTATGTATTTGAAACAGCGACGACAATGGTTTCACTTGATAATATACAAATTTGTAACATGCAATATTTCAAAACACCAAAAGTACTCATTCGGTCCACGTTTTATCTATTTTTTTTTCACCCAGGAGGTGTTAAGGATCTAGGAGTGACTCCCCAAAGAGATTAGACTGTTTTACGGCAAAAAACTCTAGCGTGAAGAGGAGCGCGAAAAATACATTCAACTTGGCCTGGAGAAATGGTGAGTAGAACGATTCATTGATGTAGCATGCCTTGCAAACTCTTGTGACCCACTCACCATCACCCATACAGGAGATATTATTAGTTTTCTAATTCTGAGGGATTAAATAATTGAAATAAGATATCGGTCAGTGCTCATGATCCCATTTTGACAAGGCAGGTTGGGCGTTCGTTTCATGATATGATCACTCACTAGGCGCTAGCGCTGTTATAGTATACGCTACGTGGAGTTGTCATCCGACTCACAACGCGGATTACCTGGCAAGGTTTTCTGGTGGAGATGCAAGCTAAGGTGTGCGAGTTTGTGAATTCCATCAGAACGTTGTCCGATGGGTAAACTGTTGTGATGAAAATGCAAGAACGTGAATCATCAGTTGAGCAGTGTAAATTTGTGAACTTGATCAATAAACGTACAAAAATGCAGTGGTGTCCACTTGTATAACTATAAGATATACTCGTGCTTCAGAAGATAGCCTGTAGTAGGTGCAGCCATTTTTTTAAATATTTTACTTGAAATTGGAACATTTTCCCAATGTTGTTATTTTATTATAACGTGAGGTAACAGTTCCACTTGACCGCTAACGTATTAAAAACAAAACTACGCGGAACATAGTAGCAGAAAATTGCATTATTCTGTATGTAAATTAGTCTATGCGTAACAATACAATTTCAGCAAAGCAAACAGACTGCTTGAATGAGATGTAGCACTCGTAGACTATCTAAGCCTAGCCGATATGCCAGCAGGTACTTCTAGGCGTGGGAAGAGCCAGAACAATCCAATCAATGGACGGACGTACATGTACACCTTAATGCAATTCAGCCTTTTAGTGCAGTACAATGGATGGTAATACTAATAAATCATTGTTGTCTTGTGTGGGGGCCAGGGTTACTTTAGCATGAATAAGCAGCATGTCAATACTAAATTCAGTGCTATGTCAAAATGTCTTCTATGTCAGTATCTAATGGCTGTGCTATATATACAACAACAGCTGAGCAGGGATTCTTATCAGTCTGCTGCAGAAAGCCTCAGAGGTCATATACAATAACATTGCTGACTTGTAGGAGTACTGCCAGTGCATGTCCTAAATTTTTCGGTCCCCGTACCTCGAGACCATGTATCGTTTAGATTTATAAACGTTTACTAGTGTTGTTGGGGCGAGTTGAAAATGGGACCAGTTAAAAATGGGGCGAGTTGAAAATGGGGTGAGTTGAAAAGGGAAGAGTTGAAATTGGGACGAAGTGAATCGCAATCTTGTAGGAGTACTGCCAAGTGCATACTTCGACAATAGCTCAGTTTTAGAGGATACAAATCTGATAATTATTCAGATATAAGATTGCTCCTCACAAATTGATATGAAGTTCAAGATATAAATGTAATTATTAGATCGTAGCGAGGAAGTATCATCAGTGATATGATCATAGTAACCCCACCAAGCCCCTCCCCCACCAAGTAACCCCACCAAGCCCCTCCCCCACCAAGTAACCCCACCAAGCCCCTCCCCCACCAAGTAACCCTACCAAGTAACCCCACCAAGCCCCTCCCCCACCAAGTAACCCCACCAAGCCCCTCCCCCACCAAGTAACCCTACCAAGTAACCCCACCAAGCCCCTCCCCCACCAAGTAACCCTACCAAGTAACCCCACCAAGCCCCTCCCCCACCAAGTAACCCCACCAAGCCCCTCCCCACCAAGTAACCCCACCAAGCCCCTCCCCCACCCTCCCATTCATACAAAAATGGATTATAATAGGAAATGATAAACATATTATACAAAGTCTAATATCAGTTTTGTCAAACTTAGCACTTGCTTTAATTTTTATGAAATCATTCAAATGAGATATATTTAGGTCAAGGCCAAAATGAAAATATATATGTTTCTGAGTATCTTGGGACATACCATTTCCTAGTGTGTTGTAAATAAAGGCTATATCTACACTCACTGTTGCAATTTTCAGACAAGGTCATGTTATTCGACTATTACTACATACTATTACATAAACACTGCAAAAAAGTAACACTTATCATTGGTGCGTAGACATGTTCCATAGGGTCTTTTTCAATAGGGTTTAAAGTCAGAAATACAAAAAAAATGTAACATTGTGGATGACATACATTGTAGTTCCCTTATTTATAACCCTACATGAATGACTTAGTAATCGGACGACAGTATTGGTAATCAGACACGAACTTCCACACCGATTTACATGTTTGTTGCGTAAATTATGAATTTCACCACTCCATTTGATTTTAATATATTGGACAAAAACATTGTTATTGTGGTATTTGAATCACCGTTAAACAAAAGTTGATTGTTTTTGCAAAGGAATTATCATGAACACTATCCTACTGCCGAAGTCGACCCCAGGATTTGATCACAGTTCATGGCGCTGATGGCAGTCTATGTCTTGAACATGCAAACGTCAGTATTGTCCAATATCTGAGACACTTCTTTGCTCAAGATACGTCTCATATTTTTGTTTAAAAAACACCCAGATTTGATAAAAAATGTCATCTAGTTTGAACTGAGCACTGGGAGAACACTATTAATGAGATATTTGTAAATTTGAATAAGAGCAAAATGATATTCAAGTGATTTTGTAACATTTCTGCATACTTTGCTGTAGTGAAAACACTGGCAACTATGGCAGTGTTGTTATATATGGCAACTTTGTGATCGCCGATATTAGCGCTCTCAAAACTGATACCATAAAATTAGTGTTGAATCAAAACTGCAGTATTGCCTGATCGAATTATTAAGCATGGCAATATGACAGTTCGGAAGAAAACAGCGAGGATCGTAGGACGAGTCGATATCTGTCCGAAAACTGCAACAGTGAGTGTATGATTGTGATATGCATCATCTTTACCTTGGTTCCCCTGTCATTTCACCTCAGTTCCCCAAACAAAATAATAATAAATACTATAGGAAACACTGCTATTTTTACCCTTTTCTCACTTTCTCAAGTTTCTGTTAGGCCTATTATGCTCAATTTTAAAATAGGTGGGGTAGGTAGATTTTTAGCACAACTGAACTGAGGTGCAATAGTGCTATAGGGATCGCCCTGCGTCTGTCAGTGTGTGTGTGTGTGTGTGTGTGTGTGTGTGTGTGTGTGTGTGTGTGTGTGTGTGTGTGTGTGTGTGAATAACATTCAAAAAATGTATGTAAATTTGCCTAGCAACAAGACCACACCCATAGCCAAAGCCAAATAATCACGTATTTTGCAAAGATAACAGAAATTGACAGATAAATGAATAAACATTCAAAAATGTATGCAAATGTACCTAGCAACAAGACTACACCCATAGCAACAGCCAATGATCACATATATTGCAAAGATAATGAGGATTAATAGAAAAATTAATAAACATTTAAAAATGTATGCAAATATGCCTAGCAACAAGACAACGCCCATAGCAACAGCCAAATGATCATGTATATTGCAAAGATAGCAACATGGTTGGATAGGCAACTGGATAGTCATTCACCAAATGAACACTTATTGTTAGCAGGGACTACCATATGGATAAAGATTTTTAAAAACTGTACAGTTGTGCTACAACGCCATTGGCGGTATTTTTTCATGTGCGAGTGTCTCCATGTAGTTCAGGTACCATAGTTATGTTTTCCAAATGGTCTCTGCATTATTGGTGTCTTCCCATCAGATGTACAACCACTACAGATCGGAAGAACAGTTTTATATTGTATTTTTAAGTTGATATCAGTTTCTGCATCCACTATTTCTCGCGAGACTTGACTGATTTAATTTTTTTTTCTTGAATATGTAAAAAAAATTAGGGTCGGCAGTGAAAAACTAGGTGTGTTGGGTAACAGGAACCAAACAGTTTTTTAGCACAACTGAACTGAAGGTTCAATAGTGCTATAGGCATGGCAAAGTGTCTGTCTGTCTGTTTGTCTGTGTGGATGTATGTGTGTGTGTGTAAACAACTTAAAGTAAAAAACTGCTGGACCGATTGCATTGATATTTGGTGGTCATGTTACTTCTGGGGTCTAGTTGGGAAATTGTTCAAATGAAAGTGATTGCATCAGAGATGTGGGTTTTGGGTAAAAAAATGTGATTTTTGGTCAAAAACTTAAACTCCAAAAGTACTGAGCAGATTGGCGTGAAATTCGATGGGGACATTCTTAGATGTGAGTAAATTAAGATTTGTTCATAACATGATGATTCCCTTGGTAATATGCAAATTAGAGCTGAAAATGTGTCTTTTTGGTCAAAAACCTATAATTCCAAAACTACTCAGCAGATTGGGCTGAAATTTAAAAGGGGTGCATCTGTGGGTAGATAGATGAAGAACTATTAAGCATATAATGATCTCATCAGTAATATGCAAATTAGGTGTAAAAATGTGAATTTAGGTCAAAAATTTATATCTCAAAAAGTACTTGGTCAATGACACTGAAACTTGGTGAGATGTTTCGAGTAGTGTTATTCTGCAGATTTTCTTCAAAATGTTTTAACACAAATGGCCCTAGCAACAATGACCACGCCCTTAGCAACAACAAAATGACTATATTTTGGTCAAATATCAACATCTGGTAGGCAAGTGAAAAAACATTAGAAAAATTTATGCAAATATCGCTAGCAACCATTACCATGCCCATAGCAACAGCCAAACTGTCGTGTATTTCAAAAAGATAACAGGGATTAGTATTGAACAAACATTCAAAAAATGTATGCAAATATACCTAGCAACAAGACCACACCTATAGCAACAGCCAAATGGTCACATATATTGCAAAGATAATATCAGGAATTCATACACTAGTGAACAAAAACATTCAAAAATGTATGCAAATATATCTTGCAATGTGACCACACCCATAGGACAGCCAAATGTTCGTGTATATTGCAAAGATAGCAACATGGTTGGATAGGCAACTGGCTAGTCATTCAGCAAATGAACACCTACATGTATTGTTAGCATTGACTAGCATATGGATACACATTTTAAAAGCTGTACAGTTGTGCTACAACGCCATTGGCAATATTTTTTTATTAGGTCTTTGTTATAGCAAAAAACATTGTGCCATGTTAAATCAATATTTTGTAATAATTCCAAACAACATAAAACATGTTTTTAGAGCATTACATAAGAATAATCTATAACAATAAAAAAGTAATATGACTTATTTGTGATATTGTCTGACTAAGTGCAATGGTAATGGACATTTACAAAAAATGTATGTACATTGTACATGTATATATACATACAGTACTTGGCAAGAAGGCGTGAATGTTATACTGCATGTATTGTTGAGACAGGTGACTGGTTATCAATCATTCTTCTGTCTAAAATATCTACAAAATGTAGATAGATCCCCTTGTTAAACCTTAAGTATTATAATACCATAATTTATACAATTTGTTCTTTATATAAAATTTTGTGATATTTTTGCATAAAATTATATGAATTTTGTTGCACATACTAAATATAACAATGCATTCTCAGCTAGAAAATGTTTTCCACTTGCCTTGTTGGAGATGTTAACTTAGTATACTTGGGTGTGGATAGTATACTTGGGTGTAGATAGTATACTTGGGTGTAGATAGTATACTTGGGTGTAGATAGTATACTTGGGTGTAGATAGTGTACTTCGGTGTAGATAGTATACTTGGGTGTAGTTTTGTTATTACATGTAGTGTCACTATTTCTGTATACATGTTACACATGAAAATAAACATTTCCTCGTGAAACCTTTTGTAATATTGTGCATTCACAAAGTACTATGTACATGTCTGACCGTGTGTGTGTGTCTGTGTGTCTGTGTGTCTGTGTGTCTCTGTGTGCATGTGTGTGTGTGTGTGTGTGTGTGTGCGTGTGCGTGTGTGTGTGTGTGTGTGTGTGTGAGAGAGAGATTAGTCTGAAATTTGGTCGAAACGTTTTTCGGGGTATGTAGATTTAGATTTGTTCATGACATGATTCCATCAGTAATATGCAAATTAGGACTACAAATGTGTCTTTTTGGTAAAAAATCTTTAATTCCAAACTATTGATGCATCTGGGGTGTATACACAGGCCTCGAAATTCGTTTTTTTTCCCACCTGCCCATTGGGCAGGTGGTTGAAAATTTTACCTGCCCAACCAAAATTTTACCTGCCCAATTCACCTTTCACTAATTTTGTTACTAGTCCTTTAGATCAAGTCTTCAACGGTAAGTACCACTATTGAGCCACCTGATCGCAACATAGCCTCACTCTCTGGCCCATCCAATACAATACGTAGTAACGCATCTAATGAGTCGATACTCAGTGAACTGCGCCAATCGTTCTCTTCTCTTTTCAACCATTTATATTCTTTCTCCCATTCTTCACGGAATTTTCGCTTTCTTTTCCTTTCATCCTGCTTCCAAAACGTTGTCGATTTGCTATCTCCGTCATCATCTTTGTGTGACTTTTCAGTCTCTTTCGATGTACTTGGTATTGCCACTGAATTATCACTCTCCATACTCAACTTCCCAGCTTTCTCGGCGTCACCACCCTCACTTTCTTTTCTTTCTTGCTTCTTCTTTTCATTTGGAGTATCATTGTTTGAAGACTTCGTAAATCCAAACTTTAATAAGCTCATGTTTATTCAACAGCTTTCATTTAATAGTATACGTAACGTCACTTCGAGGTCAGGGCCCGCAGAGGTAAATACTACTTCATGAACACATGACATGGCTAATGGCTGGTCACATGAGTGAAACACATGGTTGCTATTGATATGCAAATCAAACCAATACGTACCTATGACGCGGATGTCCATATATGGAGAGGTTGAAAGGTCATTGCATTCTGGCATTAGGCAATGCGGAAATGAAGAAACTTAGGTTACAAGAGACAAATCGACAAAAAATAAAACCCCAAAACGATTGCGATAACAATTATTGACCAAATTAGAATAAGCAGTTTATAATAAAGTATTCCAAAAAAAAGCGCCGGTCCAACTGGGCAGGTGTGCATAAATTTTACCGGCCCAGCACCACTTTTCACCTGCCCTGGGCCGCTGGGCCGGCGGGAATTTCGAGCCCTGATACATGTAGATCATAGATGAAGAAATATTAAAGGGAAGGTCCAATCAAATGACATTGCAATTTCTATTGATAAAATAGATATGTGACAAGTGATTTATACCATTTTTTGAACTCAATTACATGTACATTTATCTGTGGTATAGTTTTAAGATCAGTTTAGCTTCTGATATATCTATCGTATTGCCATTTTGCCCTTAAATACAGCGCCCTCCAGTGTTCACTTTGAGAAACTTACGTCACATCATCCTATCACTGAGTGAAAAGTATTCCATGTATAAAGCCAGTAAATGTTACCGGTTCCTGATCATTTTACCTAAGTTCCCCATGAGTGTGGCCATGATGAAAGTGAAATGACAGAAAACATATAAAATGCTTTGAAATTGGTGTTTTATCTTATAAAGGCGGCAAGTCAGCAGCGTAAAATATCTTTCAATGTTACTGAGAGTCAATTGTTTTCATTTTAAAGTGTGTGTAAATAGGTTTCCAAAGTTTCCGACTTTTTGCCTGCAAATGATGTAGTTTTCATAGGTGATTAAAGATTTGTATGACATTTTTGACAAAAGAACATTTGTACAATATTAATAATGAAACATTGTTTTTTTGATGATTTTTGTTCCATCCTCGATAGCGATGTTCGTTTGTGTGTCATGTATCGGAAGAACATCCGAGGTCTAGCAGCTAGACTATAATAGTATATACTTACTGGTGTTCACCTTCTATTACTGTATTCAAGTAAGTGTAGGAAGGTACAATGTAAATGGCAAATCTAAACCAACATACATGTACATGTAGTACACAGAGTGTTGTATGAGGTATTAAAGGTAATTCATTTCAGCAAATTGAAGTTCAAATACTTTCCTAAGTTCCAATATACATTTGTAAATTGCAAATGCTACGTACTGTAT
Organism: Glandiceps talaboti; assembly: GCF_964340395.1. Lineage (NCBI taxonomy): Eukaryota > Metazoa > Hemichordata > Enteropneusta > Spengelidae > Glandiceps > Glandiceps talaboti. Next base: position 1,622,045 of record NC_135552.1, read on the forward strand.
TAGAAATTCAATTTAGCACAAATTCATACATGTACATGAACGATGCAATCCTACAAACTGCAAAAAAATTAGACAAACTTTGGAGTGACCTATTATAACAATTATAATTTGACAGAATTTGATGACACAATGAAGAATCTATTAGGCCAAACAAAAAAAATTGTGTGGTTCCTATTACATGGTCTTGAAAATAAGGGTAGGTAGGTAGGGATTTTTTTTTTTTTTTTTTTTTTTAATTTCTATTTTGCAGGTATGGACGGGGTTGAAAATACAACTAGCAACTCAAATATATATGTACAGAGCAGACATAAATTCACAAATCAAATTATTTTTTATTTCTTTTCATATGATAATTCAGCAATACAGATTCCTTCACAATAACACTGACCAGTTGGTTTTACTGGCCTGCAAAATAACAAAATCAACATCTAAATCTGAATGTTATTTTTTCAGGTTTATATATTTCATGTACATTTATACATTATATTCTTCACTTCAACGTTTCTTTCCAAATGGGCTTTGAACAACTGAATGGTTCCCATTGTCTTTACAGGTAGTACAAATAGGTAAGACTGTTTTGTAGTGCTTCTTCAGTTCAGCATCAACTTCAGCTCCAACATCACCACAGTGGCAACATACATCTTTTCTTCCAATATCAATCCAGTCCTCTCTTCTCAAATAGATCTACCAATGAGTTATATAATTCTTGTTTTTTGGTCAGTGAAACGCCACTACAGACAAGAGAAATTAAATGGACATTTATTAAAAATACTTTTCACTCGCCCACTTAGTATTACGAACATATATACACTCAGAGTTAAAGCTGGAGTTATTTTTGAAGTAAAATTGAATATTCAACCTCGCATGCCTTAATTAAAAAGTTGTGCGTAAAAAGTCTGACTATTGCGCTATATAGCCTGTAACGACGTATGAAAATAGTGGCGTTGTAATAAAAAAAACGCAAACAAAACAGTCATTCAAAAAATCACGTCACGTTTACCCACAACAAATTCGTCTTTAATACGTTTCGTCTCTTCTCTTACAATGTCTTATTTTTCCAAAAGAATGGCACAAAAAATGCTTCGAAACAACGAAAGAACGGAGTAAAAAAACCAAAAAAACAACGGAGTAAAAATAAAATTTAAAAACAAACGTCAACGAACGGAGTAAAAATAAAGGCGAAAAATAAAAACAAACCTTGAAGAGGGTTTCTCCGAACAAATTCCCGTCCACCTGCCATTAGTATTTCGAATGCATTCACGGCTTTCGTTGTGGTTTCCTCAACAATATCCTCCATTTCACGAGAAACAGGGTCTCGTTGACATTGAACTCGTACGTACATATTTAATACTAAAGTTCTGACTGACGGTGCGGAGTTGAATATTGCTTTGAGTAACTTCCATCCACGGGCCATTCATTGAACTCGAACATTCAATACGAATCTGGTAAGATTTGCATTCCGAATAACCTGGATGATGGTCTTCTAACAATTGCTCGAATGTTCTGTCTGAGTTAACAGTAGTCAGTACAGATTTTTGCTGAATGTGGCATCATATTCCTGCGAATTCAATTGAAAACACGCCGCGTTCGCATGAGCGAGCGGCCATTTTCGTTTTTAAAGCATGGACGTCGTAACTCTCGCCCGAAATCTCGCGCTTCGCGAGATTCGTAAATTTTCGATTTTCTTTCGGGTTTTCGGTATTTTTCCGATAACTCGAATAAAAAGTCGGCAGTCGGGGGTTAACAATTAGGGTCGGTCGGGTAACCGGAACCACACAATTTTTTTTGTTTGGCCTTAAGATAAGGTTTTGGTACAATTATGCAAAACCGTATAATTGGTTTATCAAATCAATTGAGAGGCTAGAATTATGCAAAGCAGTATAATTGGTTTATCAAATCAGTTGAAAGGCTAGAATTATGCAAAGCAGTATAATTGGTTTATCAAATCAATTGAAAGGCTAGAATTATGCAAAACTGTATAATTGGTTTATCAAATCAATTGAAAGGCTAGAATTATGCAAAGCAGTATAATTGGTTTATTAAACCAATTGAAAGGCTAGAATTATGCAAAACAGTATAATTGGTTTATCAAATCAATTGAAAGGCTAGAATTATGCAAAACAGTATAATTGGTTTATCAAATCAATTGAAAGGCTAGAATTATGCAAACCAGTATAATTGGTTTATCAAATCAATTGAAAGGCTAGAATTATGCAAAACAGTATAATTAGTTTATCAAATCAATTGAAAGGCTAGAATTATGCAAAACGGTATAATAGGTTTATCAAATCAATTGAAAGGCTAGAATTATGCAAAGCAGTATAATTGGTTTATCAAATCAATTGAAAAGCTAGAATTATGCAAAGCAGTATAATTGGTTTATCAAATCAATTGAGAGGCTAGAATTATGCAAAGCAGTATAATTGGTTTATCAAATCAATTGAAAGGCTAGAATTATGCAAAACGGTATAATAGGTTTATCAAACAAATTGAAAGGCTAGAATTATGCAAAACTGTATAATTGGTTTATGAGATCAATTAAAAGGCTAGAATTATGCAAAACTGTATAATTGGTTTATCAAATCAATTGAAAAGCTAGAATTATGCAAAGCAGTATAATTGGTTTATCAAATCAATTGAAAGGCTAGAATTATGCAAAACTGTATAATTGGTTTATCAAACCAATTGAAAGGCTAGAATTATGCAAAACTGTATAATTGGTTTATGAGATCAATTAAAAGGCTAGAATTATGCAAAACTGTATAATTGGTTTATCAAATCAATTGAAAAACTAGAATTATGCAAAGCAGTATAATTGGTTTATCAAATCAATTGAGAGGCTAGAATTATGCAAAGCAGTATAATTGGTTATCAAATATATTAATAATAATAATAATAATAATAATAATAATAATAATAATAATAATAATAATTTATTCCCACGTACAAAAAAAAATGTGATACAGAACAGAACTAAATATCCTTATGTATATACATAAACGTGTTATTCGGGAAAAGGGTGTGGAAGTAGTTGTTGCACAACTAATCGAGTCCTCCCCTCACAAAACATATGACACTCATCATTTAATTTTGCCCTGTTTCAATCAAGACTATTTAACGTGGTAGATGATACATGGAAATACACTGAAATTACAAAATAAATTAAACATGAGCTCTAGATCCCGAAACAACCGGACTGTAGACATTTTTTAAATTCCCGCTTAAACTCTGACCTGCATTGTATAGTCCTAATATGCACTGGTATTTTATTCCATAGTTTCGCACCTGCATATTTTATGGTGAATTGGCCCGACCTATGTTTTGTTCTTGGAATATTCAAATCGCTTCTCCTGCTTTGCCGTGTTGAATAAGAATGGCTAATTGTAGTGAAGTAATCGTGGAAGATGCTTAGTAGTCTTTTATGTAAAACATCATGGACAAACATCGCTATTTGTAGGCTGTGTTGTTGAAAAGTGTTTAGAATACCGAACTTTTGAAATAATGGTTCTGAAGGTACATTCCATTTGCTAAAAGTCATAATACGAATTAATCGTTTTTGTACAATTAATAATTCATTAAGGTAAGTCGGGTACGTACTCCCCCATACTTCCAGTCCATAGGTGATGTGTGGGAGAACAGTGGAGTTATAAAGCATGATAAGTATATGTTGAGGCACAACTTTGCGAATATGTAGGAATATGCCTGTAAGTTTGCTTATTTTAGAATTTACAGCAGTTATTTGTGGCTTCCAGGACATACACTGATCAATTGACACTCCAACAAATGATGCAGTATCAGTTTCTTGCAGTATTGTGTCTTTTATGCGCATAGATCCAGTGTTATCCACTGTTTTCCTTTTGCTTTTCAGAATTAAGTAATTCGTTTTAGCTAGATTTATCGTTAGCTTATTCGCATCACACCAATTTGTGATATTTGTTAATTCATAGCTCATTGATGTCATATCAATAATATTACTTCTATCAGTAAAAGTATGGAATAAATTTGAATCATCGGCATACAATCTAAAGTCAAATAAATCGGAAGATAGTGGTATATCATTAATATATACAAGAAAAAGTGTAGGTCCTAGAATTGAGCCTTGGGGAACACCACAAGTAATTGCCCATTTGGAGATATTAACACCATTTATACCTACAAACTGATACCTGAAAGTGAGATAATCTTTTAGCTATTGAAGGGGGAAACCTCGTATTCCATAATATTCTAATTTCGATATTAGAATATCATGATTTATGGTGTCAAACGCTTTCGAAAAATCATTGAGAGGATAGAATTATGCATATACATTGTATTTACTAAGTACTGTCATTTGGACAGTTTTTTCTGACTAATGTTTCTTATATTAATAGTTGCAATGTAACTGACAAAGTTGTGCAGTTGATAACTTGAAGTTTTTACAACAATGCACGACAAATCATGTTTTGTATAATTATGATGTAATTGGTGAACTTGTACAACTTATTTATATTTTTATTATATAACAACTTTAAGTTTTAACAGCAATACACATTGTGTTCAACATTGATCAGCATTGCCAATGAGTATTGCAATACATGTAGCTTGGAAACTGCTTTTGAAGACTTGGTTAGTTTACGCTACAAAATAATTACAACTATATACTGGGATATTGATTGCAATACTAAAGTCCAGGCATAATTTATACATGTGCTTTATAGGGACAAATTCTTTGCAGGAGTTAAAAGTGTGAACTTTCAACCAGAGTGTACATGTAACGATAACATAGCAGAACGGCATAGTACATTTTGAAAGACTGGCAGACAGCTTAGGGCATGCCAACATGGGTGTCAAGGTATGACTGTATAAATCTCATTTTTAAGTGATTCCAGTACATGTACATTGTATTTGTGCAATTCCAAGCTGACATTGTGTCATGCCGATGTTTAGTTGTGTTAGCAGTGTAAATCAACTCAGTCATCTCTATGAAATCAATACATGTGGTGTAATATGCTTGCAGATTTTGAACTACCGTAGTAGTTGGGTTGAAAGTTCAAATTTGGAATTTGATAGAGTTACACATGTATAAAATGTATGTTAGATATGTAACATATATCAGAAGTCTTGGATCATATGGACCATAAAAGTACACTTACAAATATTACAAGTAGTATATATTTATTATGCCCCCACAAGGCCCTTCTATACACTGTAATCCCTAGCTGCCAGATTTCTCCTGAAGTGGTAGCTGCTAGGTAACAGTCATATGAAGGCATAGATCCACTACTATACATGTACTAATAGACTTGTTGTCTAGATACTCATATCTTTAAGTAGGTAACTGTAATACAACTTAAAATTCAAAGAAACCCTTTTTTGTTACACAGTCATTATATTATGAAGGATAAAAATTTATTCTTAAATTTGAACAACACAAAAAAATTGTTGCATTCTTTTTATTGTACATATCTTAATATTATAGTTTTCATGCGAAGGTTTTGAAACCCCAGTAAGAGAGCGGGAAATCTGGTAAAATTTGCACCAATGTCCATGATTTTGGTGGGGAATGCCAATTAAATACCTAGAGAACAAGTAGGTTTGTGTCTAGTAGTTCTAACTACATGTATACATGTACATGTATACAGGCCTTGACAAAAATAAGTATTAAATCTATATTTGAGAAGTGCATCCATGTATATACTACCAAAGTACATGTAATAGCCTACATTTTGTAAATGCTATAAACAGTTTCCTAAATATTTAGGTCAACTTTGAAGAAAATACTCTCCAAATTATTAAACATGTACAATGTAGTGAAATGTTATACTAGAATCAGGAATACAACATTTGAATTAATGTGTATATATATATATATATCTATCACTTGTGTGGGATCTCTTGATGTAAATGTACAATGTACATGTATCTACTATGTACCCATAGTTCAACATCATACATGTACATGTGGCAGAGAATATACACATTCTTTATAAAGAGAAGTTTGTATGGTTTCCTCTTTAGTAAAATAACTACATGGCTCGATCACAAAGTATTTGTCTGACGTTGTTCAGATTCTTGAACTGGCATTTCACCCTGCCCTAGTTAGTACAAATGTAGTACTAATATGTTATGTGTGGTGGTGGTGGTGTACATTGTATATATACACATATATGTTAATTACAACATGCATAACATACAAATGTACTAAACATGTCGGTGAAAATTCTTACAAAGTTGACACTGACTTGTGTCTGTTGGCAACTGTAAACATTTTGTGTATTTTCCAACCCAGGGATGTTAGAACAAAACTGAGATTATATAAATAATTATATTTGTCAAATTCTGATTTCAAAGGAGAGAGATGATTTAAAGTGTACATGCAAAGGTTGATACTTTTTTTCGTAATTATGTTTATTTTGCCATAAAAATAAATGAAATTGCATTCATACCTCTAAATATTGTGTGCATTGGCAAGAAAGTCGCAAAAATACTTGCCCCTTAATCCCCTGTGCTTCGACTAACTTCGGCACCTCAACCAGCTCACAAAAGGCGTCGAGGTCCCACGTGTTACAAAAGCCTTCTAAGCCTTTGTGTAATGTTTACTTATGAATTACTAATTACGCTTGCCATATAGTATTATCTGTAACTGTACATATTGTGGTGTACCAGTTTAGTCTTCCGACAACAATGGTTCCTTGGTGTTTTGTCGGCAGCACCCGCAGTGAAAGATCACCCTACGCACATTTCCGAGTGATATAACTGAGTAGGTAATTATGGGTGAAGGCAGTTGAAATCACGTAAAAACTGGACAGTGACGCCATACAGTGAAAGCCGGTAAATGTTACCGGGGCCGGGGTTCTCCACGCCACCGGTGTAGCCATGATCAAAGCGAAAAAAGGAAGACAAATAAAATAATTTGAAATGATGTTTTTAAGAAAGCAAGTTAGCTTCATAAAATATTTTCACTACGAAGGCATTTGTTTTTAAACAATGCGTAGTCCGATTGTATGTTTTGATTTCCATGTTGCTGGGAGTCGATCGTTTTCATTGTGATACATCACATGTACATCGTCGGAATCATATCAAAGTAAAAAGACGCAACGCTCATTATAATGTTGCTATTTTTATTTCCATTGTTTTGTCTACCTGAACAATTACTGTGTCATGCCAATCACATGTCAAAAGTGGATGGACACAGCAAAGTACAATCAGCACTTCACGCTCCCAGGTCAAATAACTTCCACAACGTAAGACATGTCTATCCATAAAAAACTCAAACAAAACTGGTTGGAGACAATACACAATACACCACCGTACGGCCGGCTTCAGTGAAATGGGCTGTGCTTTGAAAGAAGATGAAACCACTTCATGTCACTGTGTGGATGGTAATGAACACAGTAAAAAATGAAATAAAGTATTTGTACACATAGCTTTCAAGAGGGATGGTTATCCAACAAAACGTTCTGCTCTAACGAATTTGTGGGTCTACTTTCGCGAAGATTTTGAATGGTCATCCATAGATCAAATGTACTGTTACGACACATGCTACATTTGAACAACTTGAGAGAATATTATGGGGAACTCTTGAAGCCATTCTCATTCGATCTCTGTAGGTTTGATGGGTATGGAAATATTAGATAATTTTCGTTTCGATTACATTGTCTGCAGGAGCTGTTTTCCACCCATTGAATAGTTATGTCAACTAAGGACGCTGATAACAGCCTTTACTTTATGTAAACAACACGGCTTCACTAGGACATACTCATTCACTACCAGAGGAACTATCTTACTGTTAGCGGTCGGTTCGAATGAATTTGGCTAAATCACACCATCAGATGTTAATGCTGGAGTGTATTGCTCTATGCTTGATGAATCTGACCAATATTCAACGTCAGGGGTTTTGAAGTTGACCTTAACCATAATGGATTTACATGTAAAGATACATGTACACTGATGAATGCATTTGTGTTCCTGCATTGACGTCATAAAGTTCCAAATCCTGTCCTATCCATATGCAAATGAGAGGTACTTACCTGAAGGTGCTCTGTGGCTGAGCCGAGAGTGCCTCATTTTTTGCGCAATTTCTCGTGTTAGAATTATATTGTACTATTACAAACCCGATTTCCTTTATTTTTATGGCAAAATAAACATAATTACGAAAAAAAGTATGTACCTTTGCATGTACACTTTAAAGTGTGAATGGGTGGTATTATCTCCTCACTAGAGCTACATTGTAATGTGGCATTTTCTCCACTAGAATGCAGTGGTTATGGCAATTGGCCTTCAGGGGAACACTAGAAATGCTCAATGTATTAAATTAATAGAATGGTATTCAGGGTTCATGGTGTAGTGTGTTGGTCAATTTACTTTTCGATGTAATATCAGGTTTCTTACATGTACACAGTTCTCCACCATAAGCCTCCAACCTGTAGTACTGATAAGCCTCCACCCAATAGTACTGACAAACCTCCACCTAATAGTACTGATAATCCTCCAACCTGTAGTACTGGGAAGCCTCCACCCAATAGTACTGATAAGCCTCCAACCTGTAGTACTGACAAGCTTCCGCCCAATAGTACTGATAAGCCTCCAACCTGTAGTACTGACAAGCCTCCACCCAATAGTACTGGTAAACCTGCAGGAAACTGTACAATGATTTACTTATCCCTGCAGCAAGGAAATTGCATATTTATATTTTACTTCATACCCAACTGTTAGAAATGCACTTCAATAATTGCATGATGGCAAACTGAAATTTGTTTCAACAATGTCTACCCTAGTAAAAAATCATGTCATAACTGGACATTATTCATTGCTATATGTTCACTTCATTTAATTTGTGCCTTGTTATGCTAGATTTATTGTTTTGTTTTGTTTTAATTATCACACTTACATGTACATTGTCAATTTCATATCTGAAGTGTATGAGGCCTGAATGTCTAAAAATTTCCAATTTATACATTAGTATGAAAATGTAATATAATTTATAAACATAGTGATGACTTTGAAAATATGAAATGTTAGCCAAGAGGAAATCCACATTATTAATTTTTTATTGAGATTTAATGATGCATTAGTCAAGTGACAAGTTTGAATTCATTGTATGTACATGTATGTGCTATTAATGATGTCTATTGTGTGCAAGCAGCAAGTGTAGACACTGCAAGCAGCAAGTGTAGACACTGAATAGCAGCAAGTGTAGACACTGCAAGCAGCAAGTGTAGACACTGCAAGCACCATGTGTAGACACTGCAAGCACCATGTGTAGACACTGCAAGCACCATGTGTAGACACTGCAAGCAGCAAGTGTAGACACTGCAAGCACTGTAAAGTGTAGACACTGAAACCATAGAGTTATAAGTTCTAAATACTGTTTCTAATGAAACGAAACCAAACTTCTTGAAAATTACTGCATCATGCCAAACACAGCTGCACAGGTTTGGTTCATATAGACACAGTACATTCAACACATCACGCTCCCACATAAAAAAAACTTACACTGTAAGACCATGTCTAGCCATAGTTGCATGTTCAGATATTTTTTACAAAAACAAGGAGACGATAGGGCACCATGCTACATTCTACGTCTGAACTATTAAACTAGACTGTCGACAGTCGCTCGCGCCTTTTTTTCCTACGTTTTATCTAAACTCCGGTCCGACGCAACACTAGTATAATCGCAAACTGATTTCGAGGGCCGAATTGCGAAGGCCCAAGCGACTGTTGTCCCTTGCCACGCCCTCATGCGATAACAATAGGGACATTCAGTTTGTAGACTATTCAACATTTAGGTCATAGTTCACAAAGCTTGTCAATCAAAATGAACATGGCGTAGTCACCAAGCGAGTCAACACATCGAGACGCATTGGAAAAACTTTGATACTCGCCCTTGAAAGACTTTCAGAGAAGAATTATAGATACCTATGTCTCTGGGAAAGATGTTTTCGTTAGTGTACTGACAGGAAGTGGCAAGTCCATAGCCTATGAAGCCCGGGCTATAAAGTCGCTCTGATCGTTCTCGTGATACAGCTAACAACGTCTAGTCTGCAACACCATTGTCCCAGTAGTATCCTCATTGATACAATGATAACTCTAATATAATCCCATATATAAATGGCGAAGGCCCTTTTATTTGTGGTAATTTTGCTAAACAATAGGGAAGTGGTAACAACCTAGTGATAGCTCCTGCTAAACTGCAGTTATGCACGTGTTCCGACCATTGACATATTTACTACCTATCACTTCAACAACAAAAATCACATAAAAAGAAAACATCAAGGAAAAGACACAACAAACTGTCATATCATATAGCATCGTGATAAAGATTAAGTAAATTGACTCCTCAATCGGAATCTGAAATAATGGGGTGCATGCAATAGCTTTAGGTATATATAGACTCAGTACTCTGTGGAGGCACTAGTTGAAGAGTGTCGGATCGGAGCACGATCTCCGTGCCGTGGTAAATATGGAGGCACTTTTCTGTTTCAGGTAGAACGTCTACCATTTGCACATTATCTACGCCCCACTATCAAACATTTTATACATGAATGTTATTACTATATAATATGCTAGCTGCAGTCGAGGGAAGGTAAAAAAGGGTGTCCAAAACATCTATTGCTTGACTGGAGTGTCGGTCAGAGTTGGTACAACAAGTCGACTTCCGTAGCACTCTCTTACTCCAGTACCACTGTAACAGCTAGCTGCTAAACAAGGCAATAGACTAGTGAGCATGACAATGTATCGGGCGTCGAGGTTGTCAACGACATCATTTACGAATGTTATGAAAACGTGCGGTTTCAAGCTTTAACAAAGAAAGATAGGAAAGGAAAAAGTACTTGATTATGACCATCAAAATGCATTTACGAGGTCAAATTTGCGCTGCAGTTTACATGTGTCGCATGTTGAGTGACCTTACATTGAACTGTATGCAAACCATACGATAGAGTACCGCCCCATTAAATGATGTCACATCATGAATAAGTAATAGCAAGGGAGACGCGGCAAGGGACAACAGTCGCTCGGGCCTTCGGCCATCGATCACTCGGGCCTTCGGCCCTCGATATCAGTTTGCGATTAGACTAGTTTTGCGCCGGATCGGAGTTTAGATAAAACGTAGGGGGAAAAAAGGCGCGAGCAACTGTCGACAGTCTACTATTAAACTAAAGGGAAAGGATAGAGGGGAACTTAGTGTTTGTTACTGACGTAGCCATGGACAATCTTACTTCCATATTTTTTCTTTAAAGAAGCAAATCATTGCCATACATGTAGTGACTTTGAAAACCTTAGATCTTGAAGTACATGTACAGTGTACTAATACATGTATAGTAAAAACAAACTGTTCCAAGACTTTGTCATGGCCCACCCATCAATGAACAGTGCACTCACCTCCAATCTAGTCTAGTTCCTATCATTACGTTTACACCTCCAATCTAGTCTAGTTCCTATCATTACGTTTACACCTCCAATCTAGTCTAGTTCCTATCATTACATTTACACCTCCAATCTAGTCTAGTTCCTATCATTACGTTTACACCTCCAATCTAGTCTAGTTCCTATCATTACGTTTACACCTCCAATCTAGTCTAGTTCCTATCATTACGTTTACACCTCCAATCTAGTCTAGTTCCTATCATTACATTTACACCTCCAATCTAGTCTAGTTCCTATCATTACATTTACACCTCCAATCTAGTCTAGTTCCTATCATTACGTTTACACCTCCAATCTAGTCTAGTTCCTATCATTACGTTTACACCTCCAATCTAGTCTAGTTCCTATCATTACGTTTACACCTCCAATCTAGTCTAGTTCCTATCATTACGTTTACACCTCCAATCTAGTCTAGTTCCTATCATTACATTTACACCTCCAATCTAGTCTAGTTCCTATCATTACATTTACACCTCCAATCTAGTCTAGTTCCTATCATTACATTTACACCTCCAATCTAGTCTAGTTCCTATCATTACGTTTACACCTCCAATCTAGTCTAGTTCCTATCATTACGTTTACACCTCCAATCTAGTCTAGTTCCTATCATTACATTTACACCTCCAATCTAGTCTAGTTCCTATCATTACGTTTACACCTCCAATCTAGTCTAGTTCCTATCATTACATTTACACCTCCAATCTAGTCTAGTTCCTATCATTACATTTACACCTCCAATCTAGTCTAGTTCCTATCATTACATTTACACCTCCAATCTAGTCTAGTTCCTATCATTACATTTACACCTCCAATCTAGTCTAGTTCCTATCATTACATTTACACCTCCAATCTAGTCTAGTTCCTATCATTACGTTTACACCTCCAATCTAGTCTAGTTCCTATCATTACGTTTACACCTCCAATCTAGTCTAGTTCCTATCATTACGTTTACACCTCCAATCTAGTCTAGTTCCTATCATTACGTTTACACCTCCAATCTAGTCTAGTTCCTATCATTACGTTTACACCTCCAATCTAGTCTAGTTCCTATACAGTATCATTACCATTTAGACCTCTACTCACCATATAGTCAAAGTCATTACTCCGAGAAGTCCTGAGATGTATGAGATGCAAATTAAAATTCATTCACAGCCACCCACACAGTCATTAACATCATGTCTTTGTTAATCAATCACAAAATTCTAACCAATAACACAGTCCCTCATAAAGTTAGTGTTTATTGGGGCAGTTATGTACATGTAATGTCCAAATGTGGTATATTTGTCAGCTCAGGATGCTACATTGTACTTGTACACTGTTTAGGTACATAACTACAGCAGTTGGGGCTCACTGATTGGATGAACAACACTTTGTGCTGATTGAGGGATTTTGACTAGACGTAGTTTAGTTAGAAACCATGTTGGCATCCAGACTAATTATTTAGATACTTCCAACAGTCACTTAATCATTTCTATTCTACATGTATCCCTAATATGCCTATTTGTATTTTGAATTATGGTGTCATTTTACAAGATTGATGTACATTATGTATACATTGTACTTCTATTCCATTTCATATCATTTACACATTATATAGCAAAGCAGTTTGGATGGTAAAGTTACCCTAGAATTTGACAGAATAAATGATAAAATCATTTTATTATGTGCATGCTAATTCCTTCAATGGTCATACAGATAATGTAAGTAGAAAGAGGTGCTGATTAATTTGTCTGGATTGAATGTAATGAATTACTCTTTTCTGATGACCCTTCAGGATTTCAGTCATTTGTCTTTCATTTTATCCATGTCACCACTACTGTAGTCATGGTTACTGTTGTCAGAGTGAGATCAAGGCATTGATTTAGAGCTGCTACTGTTACCCAAATATAAAGGTATCAATTTACATGTTATCAATCAACCAATGATTCAAATCCACACCTTACATGTATATATTTAAATGGGTAGCTATAACTTGTTAGTTGTATATGTACATAGTCATATAAGTGTGTACAATTATTTCCTAGTTTAAATTATTTACCATAATAACATAACGGTAATGATCAAATCAGAAGTACGGTCCGGCGACAAGGCAAAAGTATACAGTGGTAGAAATGTGACTATTTTGTGTTTGTTTGTGTGCGTGTGTGTGTGTGTGTGTGTGTGTGTGTGTGATTGTCTTTCTGTTTGGGTTTTATTTTTTGGTAATGGGAGTACCATTTACACATACAGTAGAAAACCAATTAGAAAGGTGTTTTGATCTCAAATTCGAATAAAATTGCTAACAAATGACAACACCGACATACGCAAAACATGAACGTGTAGTTTAGGTAAGGTACACTCTTTTTGGAGGATGTGGTGGCCCTGAAAAGGGCCGTTTGGTTTGTGGCTTTTCAGCCGTTCGGTTAGACCGAGCTTACGCCCAGCTATGACCTCTGTACGGCACACCGGGTAAATTTGGATAAAGAGACCGTACCTGTGAAGTGACGCATTTAGGCATCACTTCCCTACGACTGATGGCAACATCATCAGCCTGCATTAGTTGCTGCTTCCTATGTAAGTAGCGTGGATCGTTCCACGCATTTCTTCGGTCGAGCATATTCCAATACTTTCGGTAGAGCCGATGGCGAACCAAAACATTTTCGTCACAAGGTTCCTGGCCCATACCAAGCCAGTCTTGTCGGTATGTTGTGACACACGGGTAGCAAAGGCAGTGTGGACATTCGTTTTGATGCAAAGCAATGTCGTTGTTTTGATCTTGCAGATCGTCCCCGATACCACTGTCATTGATGGCCGAGGCCTCGTCACCGATATCGATACCACTGTCGTTGCTGGCCGAGACCTCGTCAGTTGACTCAACAACGCCAGTGTTGTCAAGGTCGGGTGACTCGGAATCAATAACCAGTTCCCATCCGGAGTTTGCAAAGAGAGCCTTGATAGCGTCCCTTTGAACTTCATTGACGGCAATCAGTATCTTGCTGCTCATCTTGATGACAAACTGGAACTGACGTTGCAACTGAGTAAAACGACAGTTTCCAAAAAAAGTGGCAATCGGTTTTGAATTGCAAATTTGAAATATTTTAGCCGATTTCTCTTGTAATACTTTTTGGTGGAATCGAAACCCTTCTTTTACCTCATGTGTAAACCCGGAAATAATGACATCCTATTTTACGTGGTTTTGGCATTTGCATTGAAGGCTGAAAATCGGTACACCCTGTTACACATACCGAGCGTGCCAAATCACACAATAAATTCAAACTCCCCCGAAATAATAACGAACCTGTAAATCTTTTTTTTTTAAAGAAGTAAATTTTGGTGTTTTTTCCGCCCATTATCTGCGTATTATTTTGAATTGATTACATAACAAAGCATTCTTTTTCACCATGTCGTTGGAAGTGGCAGTATGTCGATCATCTCAATCTAAACTGAGCATGACGTCAACCCGACTTTCCGTGTTATGATACACATAGTACATGCTGCATCAACAGAAAATAATGTAACGCGTCTGGACAAAAATATACAAGGAAAGAAGGCAGAATACTATTCAAAATGGTGCCGAAACAGATTTTTTGGATCATGAGTTTCAATTGCACAAGTCATGTAGCTGTAAGTGCAATTGTCTTCGGCTCCACCCTGCCACGTACGTACATCCCCGGCGTACAGCACACCCCGTTATATTCATACGCTGTCGTCCAAGCTCCATATTTTGATTCACTGTACAGTGGTAAAGTTATAAAATTGGCCCGTTCAACCCTTTCGGGACATTGCAATGAACGATAAACAAAACAGCGATTTACTTCAGACAGTTCCTTTGCCATCGCTAGTGCATTGTTGTGTGATACGTCAACACAGCTGTCTCCCCGGTACATTTGTATTCCGATCTTTGAACAAACATACAAAAGGTTCTTTTTCGTGAAATTCATTCTTTTATTTATAAAACTATATGTGTCACATAATTATGACACATTACAATGAAACAAAATTCACCTCTGTCGAGTCAAAAGTGTTATATGCAGTAGACAACTGCCATCCATTGTCTATGGTATAATATGCACACTGCACAGTCGCTGTATACTGTGTCGGCCGAACTTTCAAGCTCAATGTGTATATGGCCGTTTCGTTGCGAGCCTGTACATAATACAGTTCGAGTATCACAACGACTAGCAACGTAGTGAAATGATTCCGATGTCCGTTGTTACTATAAATGATTTTGGTTCAGGCAGAAACAGTGTCTGTCAAAACAGGATTAGTAAATGTTTGATCGTTGTCATTGATATGTGGACACAGTGACGTGAGTGTTAATCCGCTCAGATAAGACGCTGTGTACTGGGTGGAGTAGTCCCTAATGCGGTGACCTGGGATTGAAATACGGGCCTTTAACCATTATAGTTGTCATTAGCCAGAGTAACTAACCTCCGTACATAGCCAGAGTAACTAACCTCTGTACATAGCCAGAGTAACTAACCTCCATACATAGCCAGAGTAACTAACCTCCGTACATAGCCAGAGTAACTAACCTCCGTACATAGCCAGAGTAACTAACCTCCGTACATAGCCAGAGTAACTAACCTCTGTACATAGCCAGAGTAACTAACCTCTGTACATAGCCAGAGTAACTAACCTCTGTACATAGCCAGAGTAACTAACCTCCGTACATAGCCAGAGCTAACCCTGCCAGGGGGTAGCATATTCACTTCATTACTATAGTATTATATTATACCAATATATTGAAATCAATTCCTTCGATAATGGGGATGATTTCACATACAATGTCAAGGACAAACTCACTAAATTTTGGCAGTATGGATACATTGTATGATGACCATATGAATGTAGCCGACAGTGATTAAAAAATGATTAAGCTATTCTCATTCATTGCCACCTAAAGTCATGCTAACAGTGAATATTTCAGTTTTAGATGGGTTACATTGTATTTTGATGACCAATCACATCTCTTGATTTTCACCATCAATATACTGATTATAATTTTTTTCAATGTTAATGATATTAAACTTAGTTATATCATAGCAATTTATGTAAGTTATTATCACCTGAGGTGTTGTATTCACTTCAAGAATAGTTCAGCTGTATTGTGTTGTACCTTTACAGAGGTGTACAACTACATGTATGCATTGACATGTATCATGTTCAAAGTTGATAAAACTTTCCAAAATGTTGATAGTTTTTCCCAGTCTCCAGCTGAGTGTTTTTTATCAAAGTTCTCTCCATTGCTGTGACCTGACTTTCTTTCCCACAGTACTACATACATATATGTGAATCATACATGGGCATTGTGTAATATTATCTGTAGGCTTGCATGATAGAATTTATGTTATGTGGTAGAAATGCCAGGGTTATGTGATCCCCAGATAGTTGTCTATGGTAATGAATTTTATTAAGATCTTGTCTGAGGTGTCTGCATGGCCATTACAATGTGGTACATGTACTAACCAGGTCATTCCCCTAGCCTTGTTTGTCTTGTGGTTGATCCTCCCTAAATGATTTATTTCTGCATAGGATTTACACTACAATATTATTGGAAGCAGTGTTGCAGCCAGCCTTTTGAAAGAGTGGGACATAGTGTCCCGAGCCTTTCATTTTTCTGGGTCATCATAAATTTTTTGGGGACATTATAAAAAAAAGCGTCAATGGCGATGTAGCACAGCTGTACAGTTTTTTAAAAAATTTACCCATATGTTGATCCATGCTAGATATTTGCTGCATGATTATGCAGTTGTTAGTATCAACCCTGTTGTTATCTATGAAATATACGCGATCATTTGACTTGCTATAGGCGTGTTCATGTTGCTAAACATGTTTGCATACAATTTTAGTGTGGGCCATCTATGACGGTCACTTCCAAAGTGTTGACAGTTTTTCCCAGTCTCCAGCTGAATGTTTTTATCTGTTTAGGAATTAGATGGATTGTAGATTAAATAAGGACCACTAACTGATTACTGTAGTCCATGTTTGTATATCATATCAGTTTACATGTAGCTAACCAATGATCCATGATGTTTTCATAGAATATATATCTACTGCTGAGTGTTTTCCACAGTAGTTGCAACACCTACTACTCTATCTAATTTAGTCACACATCCAAGAAGTGTACATTGTGTAAAATACTATATTTTAGTGAAACTGTGACCTTTAACTTGAGATTATTCTAGTCCTCAATTTATCAGGACATTGACCTGTGTTGTAATTGCCTTGGATATTGCTAATTAATGTACATGTATCTATCCAGCCAGCACCACACCTAATTATCCTCACAGTAAACCCCTTTTTATACAGGATTGTAAATATCAGATCTATATTTGCAAATTACATGTATATCAGTATTGTGTTCATTCTATCAGTTTTACAGAATACATATAACTGTTGCATGTATTCACAAAACATAAAGATGTAAACATATATTAATTAGTAAAAAATGCATAAAAATATGGGAGTCTATATTATAATAGAAATAAATTGTAGGAGAAAGGTTTTAAAAAAATGATTTTTGTACACAGATGTACATGTACAGCGCTTATTGTAAAATTACAAATTAATGTGTTTTGACTTTGTGTATGTTTGTTGTCATTTTATGAATACAATGTATGTGTATTAGACTAGACTATTAGAGAAAGTCTGTCAAGATTGAATCACAGTTTCAGAGATATAGCTGATCTTCTCACTGATCAAAGTTATGATCTTGAAAAAGTAAGTCCTGCAAATCAAACTGTCAAAACGACATGGTTGGTACTTATTAAAAAAAGAAGAAGAAAAAACAAATAAAAATAAAATAGAATAAATCAATTCTTTATTGTCATTTATTTATGCATCAATTTTTTTGTGCGGTGAGTTTGACTTTAATTGGATGTCTGGTTTTGCTAATTGATTTTGAGCCAAATTACTAAGAGATTTTTTATCCCAGAAGTAACACTGATTGTTCCTTACCTCAATAATATTGGGTGACATCAACAATAGTGTCATGGGAGGCCTAGTTTGGGGTTTTCAAAGTGAAAAATTCACATACCTCCCATAGCTACATGTATTCTAAAATTATATTTCAACTCTTAACTTCATATACGTACGTCATTTTGCTAATTTAAGTACATAATATTATATACAATGTAGCAGAAATATAAACTTTTAGATTACATTTATCACTCCTGTTGCCATGTTTGACAGTCTATAACCGACAAAATCGGTAGGGTTATTTGGGTATCCCCGACAGAATGCGTGCACACCACCCCTGTATCAAACAAGTGTAGCAAAAACTTACACCATGATAAACCGGGGAAATCAATCAAGTCCACCCAGTTTTCCATCTATAATTACTATTTAACCAACTGTACTAAAAAAAAAATTCTACATCCGTGCATCAGCAATATGCAAATTAGGGCTAAAATGTGTCTTTTTGGTCAAAAATCTGTAATTCAAAACTACTGAGCAGTTTCGGTTGAAAATTTAATGGGGGATGCCTATAGGGATGTGTACATGAAGGTGTAATCACAACATGATCCGCAATATGCAAATTAGGTCTAAAAATCTCATTTTGGTCAAAAACTTATATCTTTTGAAAACTACATGGTGAATGGGGCTGAAACTTGGTAGGGATGTTTCTGAAGGTGTTATCTGCAGTTTTTGTTCAAAACATTTTGACACAACTTGCCCTAGCAACCATGGCCATGCCCTTAGCAACAGTGAAGTAATAATGCATTACAAGGATAACAATCAGGTAGGTAGGTGAATAAAGAATAAAAAATGTATGTTATTGTTAATATGCCTAGCAACAGGACCACACCCATAGCAACATCCAAATGATAGTTTGTATTGCAAAGATGAAAACTGGGAAGGGTAAGTGAATAAAGATTCCGAAAATGTATGCAAATATGCCTAACAACAAGACCACATCCATATTTTTTAATTTGTTACAATGAATGTCTGAATTTAATCGATGAATCTAGCGACTAGAATCTTATAACAGTTCGGTCAATGTACTGGTATAGCTAAGCGGCAGCAGCTGGACGACTAAGTGAAGACTACAACAGACATCTCTCCATGTTTGTGTACAGCTGGACGACTAAGTGAAGACTACAACAGACATCTCTCCATGTTTGTGTACAGCTGGACGACTAAGTGAAGACTACAACAGACATCTCTCCATGTTTGTGTACAGCTGGACGACTAAGTGAAGACTACAACAGACATCTCTCCATGTGTGTGTACAGCTGGACGACTAAGTGAAGACTACAACAGACATCTCTCCATGTTTGTGTACAGCTGGACGACTAAGTGAAGACTACAACAGACATCTCTCCATGTTTGTGTACAGCTGGACGACTAAGTGAAGACTACAACAGACATCTCTCCATGTGTGTGTACAGCTGGACGACTAAGTGAAGACTACAACAGACATCTCTCCATGTTTGTGTACAGCTGGACGACTAAGTGAAGACTACAACAGACATCTCTCCATGTTTGTGTACAGCTGGACGACTAAGTGAAGACTACAACAGACATCTCTCCATGTTTGTGTACAGCTGGACGACTAAGTGAAGACTACAACAGACATCTCTCCATGTGTGTGTAACTGTTCTACTGGTGTCCCAAACAAGCCTACAAGTTCATGGTGCTTGTGATGCATGACCTTGGAAGAGACCACCACATGTATACTTGTGTATGGATGTACAAAATGTCATTTTCTGGAATTAGAGGTTTAGAGTCGAGTTGTGCACAGTATAATAAATGTACATACAGTTGTACACAGTGTGTGAACTTAAGGGAAAATGACTACTGGTCATAAGGACCGACATGTAGCAAATACTGCTGGCCCTTAAGGAAAACTGCTGGTCCATACTCAATGCAGTTCACGTTCACGACCTATATTTATATACCCTCCATTTACAGATTAAATGATTTTGAACTTTAATATGATACAATATATCTTTAGATATACTAAAGTAAAAGAGAGTACAACTAATTGTTCACTATCCATTATTAATTCATAAAATTTCCACTCACAGAGTAAACAAATAACTTGGAAGTAAATTTTGATTCACTACCAAGTAATATTTGACTCTATGAGAAGAGATTTTCATTTGTAACTATGAACCCAGAGACTATGAATATTCATTCTCGCATAATCTGTTCCTATAGACTATAGTGGTCTGAGACTGAATGTATTCATTCCACCATAGAAATACATATCCATAGATTGTAGATAATATGGGTGAATGAATCAATAAATCTACATTATCTGCAATCTCTAAGAGATCACAGTCCTCTCCTTCCTCTCTGTACGATTCACTAAATTCTGAATCACATATCCAAAGTCAGATTCATCGTCTGTGGCAACAGCTGATGTAGCTTTCCAACTCTTAGCTAACGTAGACCCACAAAATCATCATGGCAGAAAGTTTTGTCGCATAACTATCCCTCTAGAAAACTGTGTATTCACTTTATTTCAATTTCCATCCACAAAAGTGACACGGAGCGGTTTCGTCTTCCTTCAAATATGTACTGAAACCCCCCCCCCCCCCAATAAAGCCCTACCCGTACACCATACAGTGGTGTATTGAGTATCGTCTCTGACTCGACTGTTTGTGTAAGAAATCTGACCATGATGAAGAGAACTATGGCTAAACATGTCTTACAATGCAAGTTTTTTTGACGTGGAAGCGTGATATGGTAACTGTACTGTAATGTGTCATCCACTATATGTACCCGTGTTTGGCATGATGCAGTAATTTTCCACATACAACAATGGCAACAAAAATGCAACATTTCTACGTTGATTACAACATGACAGGACATACATTATCATATGAATCAAGTTGAAAGCAATCAGACTACGCATTTTTTTACTGTTTTACAAAAAAAACCTATCGTACTGAAGATATTTTACGAAGTGTATCTGCCTTCTTTATTAGTTAAAACATCATTTTCAGAGTAGTTTATATGTTTTCCGTCAGTTTGTTTTGATCATGGCCACACACATGGGGAACTCCGGTAAATTGATCGGGAAACCCGCTACCATTTACCGGCTTTAATACCAGCCTTTAAAAAACAGTGTCTGTTTAAATTCGTCTTCTTCTTTGGAAGCTCATTGCTGCCTTCTAAATATCGCCACATACTTTATAAATACAACGTGGAACTGTCTCAAACACGTTAAAAGTTTCATACACTTAGTAAACTTTACAACAATTACTATATCATGGTGGGAAAAGACGCATGCGCTGAATGTGTAAAATGGATCTGAATGTCTAAGACGTTCTGATTAGTCAAGACACAAATAATTGGAGAAATTCGGTCAATCATGTGTTTGCTAACATAATTAAATGCTGTATGCTACGTCATGTGTAGACATGCTATCAACATTGACAACAACACGTAGCGAGCGTCGCTTGACTTGAACGAGATGATGTCGAGAGTAAAATAGGTAACACAAGATCAGATTCATGTAGGTGAAATTGGATATATCTTTGAATATTTATTCCAAATTTCAGTCGGTCATAAGGACCGATACGTTGTTGTAATTCTGAAAAACTGTCGGTCCGAACGGAAATCTGTTGGTCTTGGGCCGAAGGACCGGCGTTAATTTCGCACGCTGGTTGTACATGTATACTTTGTAGAGATGTACACCGTCACTGACAATGACATACATGTATGTTAATTATGGGTACAATTGTATGTGTATTAATACTGTACATGTACATTTGTATAGTACTCGATATACATCATTCATTAATACCATTGCCTTATGTAGTTACACTGCATTGATAATCTGCAGAGATGTAAATATGTGTACTAGCTAAGCTATAGTAAGATATTTTGTATATTAGTCATCAGACAATTTGTCTGGCAGAGGCCTAAGTTATGATTTTGGTGTTAAAAACCATCTACATGTACATGTACAAAATTAATGTATGTGTAGGATATTCATACATGTTCTTGACAATAACTGGTATTTCAATTTAACAATTTTGTATTGCTAGAAGTAAGTGATATAATATTTGTTTATCAATATGGATTCATTTATAAACATAACTAGTCTATTTATAGGGAAATATCAAATTTTTAGTGATCCTGCAAACTTATGATTGGGGAAAGCTTACTACATGTATCGTATTTCAAAAAAGGCAACCAGGAAAATTTGTGGTTATACAAATAGTATATTTTATTACATTCCTCAATAGAAAAATGAGTGGTCAAATTTTACTATTACATTTATGAAATAAGGCTAATATTAATAAAATATCTAAACTATAACATTTGACTTTTGTTGATGTCAACAAAGGAAAGATGTCAAAATATCAACCACCTCCCTATATGTATTTAGTAAATATCAACCACCTCCCTATATGTATTTAGTAAATATCAACCACCTCCCTATATGTATTTAGTAAATATCAACCACCTCCCTATATGTATTTAGTAAATATCAACCACCTCCATATATGTATTTAGTAAATATCAACCACCTCCCTATATGTATTTAGTAAATATCAACCACCTCCCTATATGTATTTAGTAAATATCAACCACCTCCCTATATGTATTTAGTAAATATCAACCACCTCCCTATATGTATTTAGTAAATATCAACCACCTCCCTATATGTATTTAGTAAATATCAACCACCTCCCTATATGTATTTAGTAAATATCAACCACCTCCATATATGTATTTAGTAAATATCAACCACCTCCCTACATGTATTTAGTAAATATCAACCACCTCCCTATATGTATTTAGTAAATATCAACCACCTCCCTATATGTATTTAGTAAATATCAACCACCTCCCTATATGTATTTAGTAAATATCAACCACCTCCCTATATGTATTTAGTAAATATCAACCACCTCCCTATATGTATTTAGTAAATATCAACCACCTCCCTATATGTATTTAGTAAATATCAACCACCTCCCTACATGTATTTAGTAAATATCAACCACCTCCCTATATGTATTTAGTAAATATCAACCACCTCCCTATATGTATTTAGTAAATATCAACCACCTCCCTATATGTATTTAGTAAATATCAACCACCTCCCTATATGTATTTAGTAAATATCAACCACCTCCCTATATTTATTTAGTAAATATCAACCACCTCCCTATATGTATTTAGTAAATATCAACCACCTCCCTATATGTATTTAGTAAATATCAACCACCTCCCTATATTTATTTAGTAAATATCAACCACCTCCCTATATGTATTTAGTAAATATCAACCACCTCCCTATATGTATTTAGTAAATATCAACCACCTCCCTATATGTATTTAGTAAATATCAACCACCTGCCTATATGTATTTAGTAAATATCAACCACCTCCCTATATGTATTTAGTAAATATCAACCACCTCCCTATATGTATTTAGTAAATATCAACCACCTCCCTATATGTATTTAGTAAATATCACAAAGTTCCGTCAACAAAAAACAAATACAGGATGTACTTTAAATCTACATGTCAGAATTCAGTCAAAAACCTTTTTTACATACAATGATACATGTATTATCATATCCATGCCCTGATTCCTGTTCATTGTCAATGAGTGAGTCATCAGTTCACAGGATGTAAAATGATGAAATCTACACAGGGGAGCTGGTGATTGGAGTAAATCAGATCACATGATGTAAAATGATGGATTCTACACACGGGAACTGTTGATTGGTGGAGATCAGATCAGATCACATGATGTACATTTTTGTAAAATAATGGAATCTACACAGGGGAGCTGTTGATTGGAGTAGATCAGATCACATGATGTAAAATGATGGATTGTACACACAGGAACTGTTGATTGGTGGAGATCAGATCACATGATGTACATTTTTGTAAAATAATGGAATCTGCACAGGGGAGCTGTTGATTGGAGTAGATCAGATCACATGATGTAAAATGATGGATTGTACACATGGGAACTGTTGATTGGAGTAGATCAGATCACATGATTAAAATGATGGATTCTACAAAGAGGAACTGTCGATTGGAGTAAATGTAGATCAGATCACATGATGTAAAATGAGGGCTTCTGCACAGGAAGTTGATTGGAGCACTAAGTACATGTACATTTATAATGGCCACATGAGGGCAGTGTTCATGTCATACTTTGCATATCACTTTAAATATCTGTAGTACTAAATCAGATTTTTTTGGGCAGTGACTAAAAACTATAAAACTATAAAACTTTTCTTAATTCCTGATGTTTAGGCCACTGCCATTTTCTGAAAGTGTATGTATCATGTAAATTTGTCTGACATCATTTCCGAACAGTTGAGGTACATGTGCATGTACATGACAGGTTTGAAGGATTGTATGTACATGTAATGTACATAATGCTATACATGTACACTATTCATTGGTAATGTATGCTATACAGAATTTTTTTAGCACAACTGAAGTTTCAGTAGTGCTATAGGCATGGTATGGTGTCTGTCTGTCCTGTGTGTGTGTGTTTGTGTGTGTGTGTGTGTGTGTGTGTGTGTGTGTGTGTGTGTCTGTCTGTCCTGTGTGTGTGTGTGTGTGTGTGTGTGTGTGTGTGTGTGGTTGGGAAATTGTTCAAAGCAAAACGATTGCATCATACATGTAAGTGTGTGATTTTTGGTCAGAAAACTTAAACTCAAAATCCACTGGGTGTAATCACCTGAAATTTGGTCAAGATGGAGTGTAGGGTGTGTTTTTGGTAAAAAGCCTTTAATTCCAAAGTAATTGTCTGATTTAGCTGAAATTTCACAGGGATGTTTCTTACATACACAGATCAAGTGATATTAATTACATGATGATCCCATGAGTGATATGCAAATCAGGGTTATGGTTTTCTTTTAAAATAGGCAGATTATAATGTACTACTATTGTATAGGAGGCAGAAGTTTTATAGTTTTATTAGCACAATTGAACTGAGGTTCAATAGTGCTAAAGGGATCGCCCGGCGTCTGTCTGTCTGTGTCTGTGTGTGTGTGTGTGTCTGTGTGTGTGTGTGTGTGTGTGTGTGTGTGTGTGTGTGTGTGTGTGTGTGTGTGTGTGTGTGTGTGTGTGTAAACAACTTAAAGTCAAAAACCGCTGAACCGATTGCCACGTTATTTGGTGGGTCCGTTACCTTGGGTGTCTAGTTGGGAAATGTTCAAATCAAATTGATAGCATCACAGGTGTGTGATTTGGGTCAAAAAATGTGATTTTTGGTCAAAAAACTTAAACTCAGAAACTACTGGGCAGATTGGTGTGAAATTTGGTGGGAACATTGTTAAGGAGGTAGAAAGTAACATTTGTGTATGACATCATGACTCCATCAGTGATATGCAAATTAGGGCTAAAAATGTGCCTTTTTGGTTAAAAATCTATAATTCCAAAACTACTGAGCAGATTTGGCTGAAATTTAATGGGAATGCATCTAGGGATGTATAGATGAAGAATGTTAAGCATACAATGATTCCATGAGTGATATGCAAATTAGGTGTAAAAATGTTCATTTTTGGTCAAAAACTTATATCTCAAAGGTACTTGGTCACCGAGTCTGAAACACATTTTCTTCAAAACATTTTAACAAAATTGGCCCTAGCGACCATGACCACGCCCTTAGCAACAGCCAAACGGTCGTGTATTTCAGAGATAACAGGGATTGATAGACAAATGAATAAACATTCTAAAAATGTATGTAAATTTGCCTAGCAACAAGACCACACCCATAGCAACAGCCAAATACCAACATCATCTGGTAGGCAAATGAGTAAACATTCAAAAAAAATTATGCAAATACCCTACCAACCATGACCACGCCCATAGCAAGAGCCAAACGGTTATGTATTTCACAAAGATAACAACAGGGATTGATAGACAAATGAATAAACATTCTAAAAATGTATGTAAATTTGCCTAGCAACAAGACCACACCCATAGCAACAGCCAAATAATTACATATATTGCAAAGATAGCAATAGGAATTGAAAGACAAATGAATAAACATTCAAAAAATGTATGCAAATGTGCCTAGCAACAAGACCACGCCCATAGCAACAGCCAAATGACCACATATATTGCGAAGATTACAACGGGGATTAATAGACAATTGAATAAACATTCAAAAAATGTATGTAAATATGCCTAGCAACAAGACCACGCTCATGGCAACAGCCAAATGATCACATATATTGCAAAGATAATATCAGGAATTCATACACAAGTTAACATTGATCTCATTAAATCATTAAAAATGTTATGGGGTATTTAACATGATGTAGCAAGTGCATGTCAGTGTCAGCTGATTTAATCTCTACTTAAGGTTGCCTGTAAACATAGCTTGGTTCAAGGTGAAATTTCTGTCTGTCTTTTGTCAAGTGAATTTGGTATCAAACTTTAAATCTCAAAACTACGTGTACCTGTACCTATATGTACATCATGTGTAAGTATACTTCTATATATAGTGTACCATAAATGTACATCATGTTTCAATTTATGTATGTAACATTTAAAATATGACTTTGACTCACCATGTTCAAGGTTATGAACACATTACATACATGTACTACATTGTATGTCAAATACTGACAAGTAATTATTGAATAAGAATAACGAAAGCAAATGTTTAGCAAATTTCAGAATAAAATTTGTAATAAATGTATACTTGAATTGATTATACTGTGATACACTTTTTACCCACCCACTTAAAACTGTGTGAGGTGTATAATCAATTCAAGTATACATTTATTACAAGTTTTATAACATATCATTTGATAAAATGTACGTAGATAGATGTACATGTACAGTGATCTTTATACATGCAGTGCCAAAGTATAAAGCTATCAAGTGTCAATCATCATGTCCCAATTACATATTTGTAGTCAAATAGCTAAGGGAGCACCTGGTGAGTCATGTCTGACTTCAACATTTTGTCTGAAAATAATGTCATCTAGTAGGAACCATACCCATGTTGCCGTAGCTACCGTCTGTAGCCACCATGCCCATGTTGCCCTGCATGTTGCATGTTGCCATAGCTACCTGCATTTGTCACCTTGTTGTGACCTCTTAGTGAATGACAAGGCTGCAAGAAATTAACATCTTTACTTTATACCCTTGACCCGTTGCCTAGTAACAAGTGAGTTTGAATTTTATGGACACATTGCATTGGCTATTATGAGTTATCACTGTACAAAGTTGTCTCTCTGAGATTCTCTTTGCTCTAAATAATCAGTTATTTGTTTCCATAGCAACTGACTGGCTGTGAAAATGAAGGTAATTTATATGTATTATCTTAGTAATTAACATAATAGAATGTTCCGATTTCAAACATGAGCAACTCATATATTTATGATTTAGACCTAAATAAATGGTTCTAAACACATGACCTAATAATTACTGTAGTTAACAGCTCTTTATCAGGCCTCAAAATTAAGTTTTTTTGCCCACCTGCCCATTGGGCTGGTAACTTTAAAAATTACATGCCCACCTGCCCATTGGGCTGTTAACTTTAAAAATTACATGCCCACCTGCCCATTGGGCTGTTAACTTTAAAAATTACATGCCCACCTGCCCATTGGGCT
Organism: Glandiceps talaboti; assembly: GCF_964340395.1. Classification (NCBI taxonomy): domain Eukaryota; kingdom Metazoa; phylum Hemichordata; class Enteropneusta; family Spengelidae; genus Glandiceps; species Glandiceps talaboti. The sequence continues at coordinate 1,649,992 of NC_135552.1, forward strand.
GGTAACTTTAACAATTACATGCCCACCTGCCCATTGGGCTGTTAACTTTAACAATTACATGCCCACTTGCCCATTGGGCTGTTAACTTTAACAATTACACAATGTACATGCCCAACCACAATTTCTACCTGCCCAATTTTTTAAAAGTTGGGTATTTTAGCATGTCACAGTGGCCCAATGGTCATTCACTTTATATCGAGTTTGCCATTTTAAAGTAAGTATGGTCCCACCAACCAAACCTATGATAGCCAAATTGAGTGCAATCATGTTCAAAAAATATAGAGATATAGATTTGTTAATTTCAACTTTGAACAAATGAATATCAGCTTGTTAGTCCCCGCCAGACGAAGTCCGGGACGGGGACTTATGGATTGGGTTCTGTCCGTCCGTCTGTCCGTCCGTCCGCAGCCGTTTCTTGGAGATGCCTGGACGGATTTTTTTCAAACTTGGTACAGGGGCAACATATGCATGTCAATTTGTTTCATGATACGATCCAATATGGCCGCCTAGCAGCCATTTTGTTTGCAAATTTTCACAAATTGTTACACAAATTAAATATTGCAATCTAGTATTTTTAGCCAAAATAAGGTAACATAGGGCTAATCACTCACTGACATGTTACAGCAGTGCTCCATTTTAATTGCCCTATGTACATCCAGTCAATGAGGGCCCACAGTACAAGGATATTTGAGTACAATAACATGCATTAGATATCGGTACATACAAAACGGCCTTTTCAACATGCTCCTGAGGACTGTGAGAGAGTCTATGACAATGACAAAAACAATAACATGGCAGACCGTATATGTACATGTACTTGAGCATGATTGACAAGTTGAAAAAAATCATGATCTTTCAATTTACCGTAGTGTGATGTTTACAAAGTGTACTAAGTATAGAATGTAAGCTATAGTTTGATCTGAAAATGTTACTTTTACATGGTTACTGCACTCTACAAACTGTTTGAACGTAGGGAAATGCAACAATGCCTGAATATTAGGAAATCAAATGACACTATGAATGATGCGCACCAGAGTTTGTCATGTGGTCACCGTGTCATTTATGTCAATTTCTCATGCTCTGAATTGAATGTGGCTATAGCATTGTTACTTGATTTTATCACTCTGTGTACAGTGATGGGGTTTCTCTGTGAATCAACCACACTTACATGTAAGCACATTAATGATGTTAATTGTCTCTTTTCATGACATTCTAAAAGAACCTTATGTGAGACTCATAGTGGGTGATCTCATCAAACTGAAGCTGTTCCCAGTAACCTCTCTTTCTATTTCTCATGTGGGCAGCTTATGACCTTTTGACCTTTGAAACTGGGAAGGAATATATAATCAGTCAAAATGCGATTTTCTGCAATGTTACACATGTACATGATAATGTAGAAAGTTAATTATATACTGCACCAGTATTGCTGCAAACTTAAATAGTGTTTCTGAAAGTTTCAGAATTCAACCATTAGAAGCAAAAATTGACTTGAGAGTAGATTATCTGTTTTGAAACACTTGTGTACAACATTTATTCAAAAAGTTTTTAAATTTAGCAAAAAGGCTGGACAGTCTTCCCCCACCCCAAAATAGCTCCCTCTAGTGGCATGCCCCATACACGTACATGTATGGCTGAATGCAATTTACATGTATTTCACTGATATGTTGTGTTTCAATGCAATCATGTATTCCATAAATTTTATAAATTTAGATTTTGTACATCAGATATCAGTATGTAGGGTGTAGGGTATAGCATATTGGAATTATACAAAGACTCACTTGTCACCCTAACACACAGGTACATACATTGTACATGTAAAGTGAGACATACATGTACATACATACATACATACATACATACATACATACATACATACATACATACATACATACATACATACATACATACATACATACACCTTGTGCAGATGAAATAGATTGCTATAGACTACATGTACTGTTACATCATGTATAGATGAAATAGATTGCTATAGACTACATGTACTGTTACATCATGTATAGATGAAATAGATTGCTATAGACTTCATGTACTGTTACATCATGTATGGATGAAATAAATTGCTATAGACTACATGTACTGTTACATCATGTATAGATGAAATAGATTGCTATAGACTTCATGTACTGTTACATCGTGTATAGATGAAATAGATTGCTATAGACTACATGTACTGTTACACCGTGTATAGATGAAATAGATTGCTATAGACTACATGTACTGTTACATCGTGCATAGATGAAATAGATTGCTATAGACTACATGTACTGTTACACCGTGTATAGATGAAATAGATTGCTATAGACTACATGTACTGTTACATCGTGCATAGATGAAATAGATTGCTATAGACTACATGTACTGTTACACCGTGTATAGATGAAATAGATTGCTATAGACTACATGTACTGTTACATCATGTATAGATGAAATAGATTGCTATAGACTAAATGTACTGTTACATCATGTATAGATGAAATAGATTGCTATAGACTTCATGTACTGTTACATCGTGTATAGATGAAATAGATTGCTATAGACTACATGTACTGTTACATCGTGCATAGATGAAATAGATTGCTATAGACTACATGTACTGTTACACCGTGTATAGATGAAATAGATTGCTATAGACTACATGTACTGTTACATCATGTATAGATGAAATAGATTTCTATAGACTTCATGTACTGTTACACCGTGTATAGATGAAATAGATTGCTATAGACTAAATGTACTGTTACATCATGTATAGATGAAATAGATTGCTATAGACTAAATGTACTGTTACATCATGTATAGATGAAATAGATTGCTATAGACTACATGTACTGTTACATCTTATATCTATAGATGAAATGGTTTGGGTATTTTATATTGCTATTGTTGTGACTCTTACAAGAGTTACTGTTAGGGGGTTAGAACAAAGCAGTACAACTCCTCAGTTGTCCTTCTAGGTATAAAAATTGATATAGTTCTTATTATCGGTACTCAATGGCATTATATTAACACACCCACCCACACACAACTACATTTACGGTACAAGACACATTCCACTCCTTATAATCGACACAATACACTACTTCAGTACTCAATAGTATAGTATTTTTTATTTTACATAAAATAATGTATAAAATACATTATCTAGAGTCAAAAACAACATACAGAAACAACAACAATTATCCAACACACACAAATTGAAGCCACACCATCTATTCACATTCCATTCTTAGCTCAGGTCATAGTTCATCTAGTTTACTGGTCAAGTGTATTACATCAGGCCCTTACACAGGTTTAATATGCACTGCTCATTATAATTTGAAACATCTAATTTTGAAGGCCAGATATAATTAAGCCAGCCAAGTTACATGTACTTGAATCAAATGAACACATGTAGTTGTGTTGAAAACTAATACAGAAATCCATTCAATTTTCATCAAGTCAAATTTAATTTTTTTAGCAATGGTTGAAAATATGTCAGGCATTTTCTCAGGAGTATGGTTCTTGTTTTGCAAAAGAATATTTTAAAATTTGTAGACAGATTTATTGATTATAAAATGTTACTACTGCAAAGGATGTATGAATACAATTATAGTCAATATTGACAGTTTTAAATCTGCTAAAGTATGATGTAGTAATGAACCATAAAATTGTATTTTTAGTAATAGCCATGTTCATTTTAATATGTGAAAGTTTTTGGACACAACATTATATAAACAAAAATGACAGCAAATATTTATAAAACAATCAATATTACAGCAATAAAACATGTGCATTACTCATTTAGAATAAATATTGAATAAATCTATCCTTAGGTAGGCTACTTGGTTTTTCTGTCAACCTAGGAGGTCTTGACAGAAATATCGTCTGGTTTTTCTGTCAACCTAGGAGGTCTTGACGGAAATATCGTCTGGTTTTCATAATGAGCGTAATTGCGTAGACAATTGATCTTTTTATCTGAATTGTCAGAAATTATTTTTAAAACTATGAATGAATCATTGCTTAAATGTAGTCGATTAATTCAAATCAGAAGTCACAGTTCATGCAATATGAAACCAAAATTTTCCTCCTAAAATTTAATTTTATCGTCAATGTGAGTCATGATCAGGAATGTTAAAATTTGCTATCGTCATTTGAGTCAGTAATGTCATTTTGATTTTAGACTGAGTGTGTGCAGTAGATATGAAATCGATACTGTTAGTAAAAGGCCAGTATGCTATAGTGGAGGATTGGTTAGTTAATGATAGCCTATATCAAGGGCACAAAGCTATGGACAAAAATAAATTAAAAAATGCCTGACGTATATAGCCAGTATCTCCTTTCATTATTGTGTTAGGGGAGTGATCCACAGAATTAAAAAAAACTAGAAACTCAGATTTAGAGAAATTAGAGTGTTTTCAAAAATTATAGAATTTTAAGCTTGTTTTTGTGCATTTACAGGTATTTTTTGTGGGGGGTTCAAAATTTGGTATTATTTAAGATGATATGACATTTGTGTTTACTTAATGATTGATGAATATATGCACAAGTACATTAAAGATTTGATATAGATGGGAATGAGATTGCCTGCTGTAGGCCTCTGTCATATTATTATGATAATTGGACTTGGAAGCCCTTAAATAATGTATTGTGTGTGCAAACGTTGCTGTAATTGTTCACTGGAGGTCTAGTGAGATTACTGGAGCAGTTAGGCAGAGCAGAGTGACAGGTTTTTCATTTTGACCTGCCCTGTAGTTGGGTGTTTAGCATATAATTGTGAGCAAGTAGACAGACAGTGTGTCTGCCGTCATCGTTGATGTACATGTACTGGCAACAGAGAGATTGCTGGGAATGTGAGTGTGTGCACAGCACGTCACAAGAATATAGATGTGATGTGAATACATGAAGAAGGATGAATAATAGTATTACATTCACCGTCGCTTACTAAACACGCTTGGACTGCCACCTTGTGATTTCCACCCACCATTGTGTGCAATGTTACAGTTGTAAGGATTCTAGTTAGTGGTGTGTATATACAGTCTCCTTGTCACCCTTCCCACTGGTTTTATCCTTGTTGAATACCCACTAACTGCCATCCTGTGGAAGCCAAATTTGACAAGTATCTGCTCAGCCTGCCATCCCAAGTATACAAAGATGGCAGAACCCCCAGAAGAGGACAAGAAAGGTGATAAAAAGAAGGAAGAGCATCCTGAAGCAGTATTTCACCAAATGGGTGAGGGCTCTAGGGAAGGTCAAGGAATTGGCCCTGCACGAAAACTGACTGATTCCATGTTCAACACGGTGACTGAAAAAATGGGGTCATTACCCATAGGATTACGCAGGGATGCGGAACCGGTCTTTGAGGAGATAGATCGTACCCTCAAGCTCCCAGACAAAGGGGCGATGTATCGAGCTTCCCCAGAACATTTAGATACTTATAAAATACCAGGTGCTACAACTGCTGCCACACAGAATGGAACTGATAAAAAACAGAATGGAAAACCAGAAGCCAAAGAAAATACCAATGATACTGAAAATACCAAAAACACAACAGAAGCTGATATCGGGAAGACCAATGTTGCCAAACCCATGCTGGTAAAGTGATACTTGTATAACATGTGGTTTCACCTATCATACATATTAGCATGAGAGCATAATATATTCGCTTTCATTCACCCATCCATTCATTCATTCATGACCCACCCATGTCAGGCTATAACAAAGCCATCAATTATATGGCAAATATTTTTTCAAACCCACTACTGTAAAACCATTATACATCATTACATGTACAAAACTGAAAATGTAGGCAGGATAGTTTGTTGTAGTAAATGTAGCTAGCTGTGTTAACACTGTGAATATTAATCAGCTGGATACGTGTACCTCGCCTTCATACACATAACTCTGGTGTGATAAGATGACATGATGTACAATGTCCTTACACTGTATGCTCAAAATCCCAATTAACCAAATCACCTCTTGTACATTTGTATGACATGTGACGTCTCCTAAATTATATTTTTATACAAATTACATCATTTTGCAATTTTTTAGCCAAAATAAATTCAAAATGAAAATAAAATTGTAGAAAATGATGAAATTGTTTCACAATTTTGGCAGGAATCTATTGTGACAAATTTGTCCTGAAATATTGAAATTTACGTTTTCCATTTCTCACATTTTACTTGAAAACTTAAAACATTTTAATTTCTTTCTTCTTTTCCAATTTATTCATTTATTTTTTGATGAATTTGGAAATTTTCCCATAATTACTTTGTTGACTTTATACTGGAGTGATTTAGCCTGATAAATATCGCTCCTTTTTGTTGGCTTGTTATTCTTAAGAGTGCTTCTCATAGTGTCAGCCATTTTGACAAACACAGTAAGTTTGTATGATGATGACTCAGATTTCTGAAGTGATGTGATCCTTAAAGACCTCCTCTGATACCATGGTAACCATAGTAATGTAATAAACACAGCCTTATCATATCTATCATCTGACAATTCTGCTTTCTCAAATATCATAATTAAATTTCATAGAGCTAGCTGAATAAAGTAATTTTTACTTTGAAAGTAACACTATTATTATAAAACATCTATTATGTTGAAACAGACCTTTACACTAAATTGGATTTTGATGTCATATATACGTAATGTACAGTGTACCCATGAATTGAACGTTATCTACCCCAAATGATGAAATGTAGTGGTACTTCACCCATGAAATAGAACATTCTGTACCCCAAATGTAGTAGTACTTCACCCATGAAATAGAACATTGTGTACCCCAAATGTAGTAGTACTTCACCCATGAAATAGAACATTGTGTACAAATGTACCCCAAATGTAGTAGTACTTCACCCATGAAATAGAATGTTGTGTACCCCAAATGATGAAATGTAGTAGTACTTCACCAATGAAATTGGACATTGTGTACAAATGTACCCCAAATGTAGTAGTACTGTCTGTACCCATGAAATAGAACTTTGTGTACCCCAAATGTAGTAGTACTTCACCCATAAATTGAACGTTGTGTACCCCAAATGTAGTAGTACTTCACCCATAAATTGAACGTTGTGTACCCCAAATGTAGTAGTACTGTACCCATGAAATAGAACTTTGTGTACCCCAAATGTAGTAGTACTTCACCCATGAAATTGAACGTTGTATACCCCAAATGTAGTAGTACTTCACCCATAAATTGAACGTTGTATACCCCAAATGTAGTATACTGTACCCATGAAATTGAACGTTGTATACCCCAAATGTAGTAGTACTGTACTGTACCCATAAATTGAACGTTGTATACCCCAAATGTAGTAGTACTGTACCCATGAAATTGAATGTTGTATACCCCAAATGTAGTAGTACTGTACCCATGAAATTGAATGTTGTATACCCCAAATGTAGAAGTACTGTACCCATGAAATAGAACATTGTGTACAAATGTACCCCAAATGTAGTAGTACTGTACCCATGAAATTGAACGTTGTATACCCCAAATGTAGTAGTACTGTACTGTACCCATGAAATTGAACGTTGTATACCCCAAATGTAGAAATAGGAGTCCTCTACAGAATATTGTTTTTGTAAATTTTTCATTACACGCAAAATCAATGCACATTTCATTATATATGTATCAGTATATATATGACAATAAAACACATATCATATCATATCATATCATACTGTACCCATGAAATTGAACGTTGTATACCCCAAATGTAGTAGTACTGTACCCATGAAATAGAACATTGTGTACAAATGTACCCCAAATGTAGTAGTACTTCACCCATGAAATTGAACGTTGTGTACCCCAAATGATGAAATGTAGTAGTACTTCACCAATGAAATTGGACATTGTGTACAAATGTACCCCAAATGTAGTAGTACTGTACCCATGACATTGGACATTGCATACCCTAAATATACATGTAGTAGTACTGTACCCATGAAATTGGATATTGGATACCCTAAATATACATGTAGTAGTACTGTACCCATGAAATTGGATATTGGATACCCTAAATATACATGTAGTAGTACTGTACCCATGAAATTGGACATTACATACCTTAAATATACATGTAGTAGTACTGTACCCATGAAATTGGATATTGGATACCCTAAATATACATGTAGTAGTACTGTACACATGAAATTGGATATTGGATACCCTAAATATACATGGAGTAGTACTGTACCCATGAAATTGGACATTGGATACCCTAAATATACATGTAGTAGTACTGTACCCATGAAATTGGACATTGGATACCCTAAATATACATGTAGTAGTACTGTACCCATGAAATTGGACATAGCGAACCCCCCAAATATGATGATATTTAATAAAGTTGAAGTGTTCAGAATAAAATTATTTTACTTTGAACATTGCAGACTATTAATTATTATAAATCATGATAAGTCTTATATATGTTATGTTAAAGGAAAGAGACCTTAATAGCGGTCTAATATTGAAATGAGATGTTGATGTCAATCCATGGGTACTTACTAATATACATTTCCTCTAATGATAGTCATGCTACAAACAATAATATCTTTACATTGTAAGTTTATAATATGCTTACACTAAACTTTGAGGGACAGGTGGAACATTTTTTTTCCATCATCATGGTTTCATATGTTTACACACATTAATAACAAGATAATTGTAATACTAGTGTCAATTTTGTGTCATTTTTGGTATGATGATATTCAGGCATGAATAAAGTCAGATATTGAAAGCAACACCATATCAATTCAATTGGTTGCATTTAGATATACATCAATAACAAGAAAATTGTGGTAATGTTTTGTTTAAATTAATTTAAATTTCCTGTAAATTCAGTGATATTCAGGTGACTAATATCATAACTAGGCAAAACCCATAAGCTCGCGCAGGGTAGATTCATTTGTGACCGGCTGCCTGGGCCAGGGTTCGTACACTTCAAGTGATTTAGGTCATTTTCTATGTCTGACATGGACAAGAAGTAAAGAAAGTCAACACTCTATGCAGTTGTTGGTTTCAAAAACCACCATAGCCATTAGATTAATATTGTTCATTTTCAATCAGCCAACTTATCATAGACCCTCCACCAACGTACGTTGGTCTTTGGACAATTCAACTCGATGATTTAGGAATGTTACTGTACCAACAAACATAGGAAAGTAGATATTCTTTTTAAAACATGTAAAAAATTATCGACAATATAAATGTCAAAACCACACTTCCACAACCCGGAAATTAAACTGCGCTATGCCATCAGTGGTCTGTATCGCGTACCGCCGTGCATCAAACTTCCAAATAGTGAAACAATTTTTCCTTGAGGTACAGTGATGCCTCGATATTCGTTACAATGTTACGATAATCGTGCAAACAGAGCCTACTGTTACAATATTGCGATGCATGGTGATGTTATGTCGCCTATGATATACGATGATACGGTAGCGCGTGGAGAATGCGCGTAGTATATGGAAGGCGCATGCGTAGTCAGTGTGTGCCGCAATGCATCATTGGGAGAACACCAAATTTTTTCGCATAGTATATACGACGCGCATGCGTACTAGTAATTGAGCAGCTTCGCGGCAGCTTCGCTACCGCTGCGAGAGCTAATACTAATATCCCGTAATTATGCAAATTACTGTCTTCATGATAATAATAGATCTTCCTTCTGATGTGACTACATTTTGTGAGACTGAGATAGACAGACTGGCACTCTGTAATTAGTCACACAGTACTAGACAGACAATGTTGTATCTCTATTAGTCTGACAGTACTAGACAGACAATGTTGTATCTCTATTAGTCTGACAGTGTTAGACAGACAATGTTGTATCTCTATTAGTCTGACAGTGCTAGACAGACAATGTTGTATCTCTATTAGTCACACAGTACTAGACAGACAATGTTGTATCTCTATTAGTCACACAGTACTAGACAGACAATGTTGTATCTCTATTAGTCTGACAGTGCTAGACAGACAATGTTGTATCTCTATTAGTCTGACAGTGTTAGACAGACAATGTTGTATCTCTATTAGTCTGACAGTGTTAGACAGACAATGTTGTATCTCTATTAGTCTGACAGTACTAGACAGTCAATGTTGTATCTCTATTAGTCACACAGTGCTAAACAGACAATGTTGTATCTCTATTAGTCTGACAGTACTAGACAGACAATGTTGTATCTCTATTAGTCTGACAGTACTAGACAGACAATGTTGTATCTCTATTAGTCACACAGTGCTAAACAGACAATGTTGTATCTCTATTAGTCTGACAGTACTAGACAGTCAATGTTGTATCTCTATTAGTCACACAGTGCTAAACAGACAATGTTGTATCTCTATTAGTCTGACAGTACTAGACAGACAATGTTGTATCTCTATTAGTCTGACAGTACTAGACAGACAATGTTGTATCTCTATTAGTCACACAGTGCTAAACAGACAATGTTGTATCTCTATTAGTCTGACAGTACTAGACAGTCAATGTTGTATCTCTATTAGTCACACAGTGCTAAACAGACAATGTTGTATCTCTATTAGTCTGACAGTACTAGACAGACAATGTTGTATCTCTATTAGTCTGACAGTACTAGACAGACAATGTTGTATCTCTATTAGTCACACAGTGCTAAACAGACAATGTTGTATCTCTATTAGTCTGACAGTACTAGACAGTCAATGTTGTATCTCTATTAGTCACACAGTGCTAAACAGACAATGTTGTATCTCTATTAGTCTGACAGTGCTAGACAGACAATGTTGTATCTCTATTAGTCTGACAGTGTTAGACAGACAATGTTGTATCTCTAGTAGTCTGACAGTGCTAGACAGACAATGTTGTATCTCTATTAGTCACACAGTACTAGACAGACAATGTTGTATCTCTATTAGTCTGACAGTGTTAGACAGACAATGTTGTATCTCTATTAGTCTGACAGTGTTAGACAGACAATGTTGTATCTCTATTAGTCTGACAGTACTAGACAGTCAATGTTGTATCTCTATTAGTCTGACAGTGCTAGACAGACAATGTTGTATCTCTATTAGTCTGACAGTGTTAGACAGACAATGTTGTATCTCTATTAGTCACACAGTGCTAAACAGACAATGTTGTATCTCTATTAGTCTGACAGTGCTAGACAGACAATGTTGTATCTCTATTAGTCTGACAGTGTTAGACAGACAATGTTGTATCTCTATTAGTCTGACAGTGTTAGACAGTCAATGTTGTATCTCTATTAGTCTGACAGTACTAGACAGACAATGTTGTATCTCTATTAGTCACACAGTACTAGACAGACAATGTTGTATCTCTATTAGTCTGACAGTGTTAGACAGACAATGTTGTATCTCTATTAGTCTGACAGTGCTAGACAGACAATGTTGTATCTCTATTAGTCTGACAGTACTTGACAGACAATGTTGTATCTCTATTAGTCTGACAGTACTAGACAGACAATGTTGTATTTCTATTAGTCTGACTGTACTAGACAGACAATGTTGTATCTCTATTAGTCTGACAGTGTTAGACAGACAATGTTGTATCTCTATTAGTCTGACAGTACTAGACAGACAATGTTGTATCTCTATTAGTCTGACTGTACTAGACAGACAATGTTGTATCTCTATTAGTCTGACAGTGTTAGACAATGTTGTATCTCTATTAGTCTGACAGTGTTAGACAGACAATGTTGTATCTCTATTAGTCTGACAGTGTTAGACAGACAATGTTGTATCTCTATTAGTCTGACAGTACTAGACAGTCAATGTTGTATCTCTATTAGTCACACAGTACTAGACAGACAATGTTGTATCTCTATTAGTCTGACAGTACTAGACAGACAATGTTGTATCTCTATTAGTCACACAGTACTAGACAGACAATGTTGTATCTCTATTAGTCTGACAGTACTAGACAGACAATGTTGTATCTCTATTAGTCACATAGTACTAGACAGACAATGTTGTATCTCTATTAGTCTGACAGTACTAGACAGACAATGTTGTATCTCTATTAGTCTGACAGTGTTAGACAGACAATGTTGTATCCCTATTAGTCTGACAGTACTAGACAGACAATGTTGTATTTCTATTAGTCTGACAGTACTAGACAGACAATGTTGTATCTCTATTAGTCACACAGTACTAGACAGACAATGTTGTATCTCTATTAGTCTGACAGTGCTAGACAGACAATGTTGTATCTCTATTAGTCTGACAGTGTTAGACAGACAATGTTGTATCTCTATTAGTCTGACAGTACTAGACAGACAATGTTGTATCTCTATTAGTCACACAGTACTAGACAGACAATGTTGTATCTCTATTAGTCACACAGTACTAGACAGACAATGTTGTATCTCTATTAGTCACACAGTACTAGACAGACAATGTTGTATCTCTATTAGTCTGACAGTACTAGACAGTCAATGTTGTATTTCTATTAGTCTGACAGTACTAGACAGTCAATGTTGTATCTCTATTAGTCTGACAGTGTTAAACAGACAATGTTGTATCTCTATTAGTCACACAGTACTAGACAGACAATGTTGTATCTCTATTAGTCTGACAGTGCTAGACAGTCAATGTTGTATTTCTATTAGTCTGACTGTACTAGACAGACAATGTTGTATCTCTATTAGTCTGACAGTACTAGACAGACAATGTTGTATCTCTATTAGTCTGACAGTGCTAGACAGACAATGTTGTATCACTATTAGTCTGACAGTGTTAAACAGACAATGTTGTATCTCTTAGTCTGACAGTGTTAGACAGACAATGTTGTATCTATTAGTCTGACTGTACTAGACAGACAATGTTGTATCTCTATTAGTCTGACAGTGTTAGACAGACAATGTTGTATCTCTATTAGTCACACAGTACTAGACAGACAATGTTGTATCTCTATTAGTCACACAGTACTAGACAGACAATGTTGTATCTATTAGTCTGACTGTACTAGACAGACAATGTTGTATCTCTATTAGTCTGACAGTGTTAGACAGACAATGTTGTATCTCTATTAGTCTGACAGTACTAGACAGACAATGTTGTATCTCTATTAGTCTGACAGTACTAGACAGACAATGTTGTATCTCTATTAGTCACACAGTACTAGACAGACAATGTTGTATCTCTATTAGTCTGACAGTACTAGACAGACAATGTTGTATCTCTATTAGTCTGACAGTGCTAAACAGACAATATTGTATCTCTATTAGTCTGACAGTACTAGACAGACAATGTTGCATCTATATTAGTCTGACAGTACTAGACAGACAATGTTGTATCTCTATTAGTCTGACAGTACTAGACAGACAATGTTGTATCTCTATTAGTCTGACAGTGCTAGACAGACAATGTTGTATCTCTATTAGTCTGACAGTGTTAGACAGACAATGTTGTATCTCTATTAGTCTGACAGTACTAGACAGACAATGTTGCATCTATATTAGTCTGACAGTACTAGACAGACAATGTTGTATCTCTATTAGTCTGACAGTACTAGACAGACAATGTTGTATCTCTATTAGTCTGACAGTACTAGACAGACAATGTTGCATCTATATTAGTCTGACAGTACTAGACAGACAATGTTGTATCTCTATTAGTCTGACAGTACTAGACAGACAATGTTGTATCTCTATTAGTCTGACAGTGCTAGACAGACAATGTTGTATCTCTATTAGTCTGACAGTGTTAGACAGACAATGTTGTATCTCTATTAGTCTGACAGTGTTAGACAGACAATGTTGTATCTCTATTAGTCTGACAGTACTAGACAGACAATGTTGTATCTCTATTAGTCTGACAGTACTAGACAGACAATGTTGTATCTCTATTAGTCTGACAGTGTTAGACAATGTTGTATCTCTATTAGTCTGACAGTACTAGACAGACAATGTTGTATCTCTATTAGTCTGACAGTACTAGACAGACAATGTTGTATCTCTATTAGTCACACAGTACTAGACAGACAATGTTGTATCTCTATTAGTCTGACAGTACTAGACAGACAATGTTGTATCTCTATTAGTCACACAGTACTAGACAGACAATGTTGTATCTCTATTAGTCACACAGTACTAGACAGACAATGTTGTATTTCTATTAGTCTGACAGTACTAGACAGACAATGTTGTATCTCTATTAGTCACACAGTACTAGACAGACAATGTTGTATCTCTATTAGTCTGACAGTACTAGACAGTCAATGTTGTATCTCTATTAGTCTGACAGTACTAGACAGTCAATGTTGTATCTCTATTAGTCTGACAGTACTAGACAGACAATGTTGTATCTCTATTAGTCTGACAGTACTAGACAGTCAATGTTGTATTTCTATTAGTCTGACAGTACTAGACAGACAATGTTGTATCTCTATTAGTCTGACAGTACTTGACAGACAATGTTGTATCTCTATTAGTCTGACAGTGCTAAACAGACAATATTGTATCTCTATTAGTCTGACAGTACTTGACAGACAATGTTGTATTTCTATTAGTCTGACAGTGTTAGACAGACAATGTTGTATCTCTATTAGTCTGACAGTACTAGACAGACAATGTTGTATCTCTATTAGTCTGACAGTGTTAGACAGACAATGTTGTATCTCTATTAGTCTGACTGTTATACAGACAATGTTGTATCTCTATTAGTCTGACAGTGCTAAACAGACAATATTGTATCTCTCTTAGTCTGACAGTACTTGACAGACAATGTTGTATCTCTATTAGTCTGACAGTGTTAGACAGACAATGTTGTATCTCTATTAGTCTGACAGTGCTAGACAGACAATGTTGTATTTCTATTAGTCTGACAGTACTAGACAGACAATGTTGTATCTCTATTAGTCTGACAGTACTAGACAGACAATGTTGTATCTCTATTAGTCTGACAGTGTTAAACAGACAATGTTGTATCTCTATTAGTCTGACAGTGTTAGACAGACAATGTTGTATCTCTATTAGTCACACAGTACTAGACAGACAATGTTGTATCTCTATTAGTCTGACAGTACTAGACAGACAATGTTGTATCTCTATTAGTCTGACAGTGTTAGACAGACAATGTTGTATCTCTATTAGTCTGACAGTGCTAGACAGACAATGTTGTATCTCTATTAGTCTGACAGTACTAGACAGACAATGTTGTATCTCTATTAGTCTGACCACAGTCCCTCTATCACCGGTCTGGAAGCGCAACAAATTCCTTTGTCTGTATCCGTGTTCGGGTACATAAACCATTCACACCTTTCCCTTACCTTTTTCATGCAGCTGGAGAAGTCGTGCATGTAATTAACATACAGCATAATTTGTCCAAATACAAAAAAAGACAATATTACAATGAATATAGTGTGTGTAACCATGTACATTATATATGACGTATGTATATAACCTTGTTTCACTGCCACACTATCCTACCCTCAATATATCCACTATCGGCCAATTTACACCAATCCCAACATCATCGAATTACCTCTTCATGTCCCCAACTGTGCCCTGGAACTATGCTTTTGCTTGCAAATGCATACTAGTTTTCTTGAAAAATTCACAAATTTTTGGACTTTTGTCACATTTAAAAGCTGTCTGTCTCTACTTTTTTCAAAATCCATGAATGAAGAATTGTAGTACGTGTGGATACGAATCGAATGATATATTGGGTGCTTAGGCACATAGAAAATTCCTTGACAGAGATAGGATTTGAACGTAGTCATTGCAGTCATATAGAATTTTCGAAAATGTCATGTCACCATGTATGACAACCATGGGACAGCAGGTTTAGTAAATCTTCTGCAGGTATGTTCTATCATGGATGTATTAGTGAGACTAATACATCCATGGTTCTATACAAAGCATTTATCCCAAAAAATCGGATGTAATAAACTATGGCTTTCAAGAGAAAATAAATTCGTAACCGTGAATAAATGTTTGTGTAGTTTTATTAATTGTAAATATGAGACAGTAAGCAGCAGGGTCGTAAATCTTTACCTGTATTTTCTATGGACAATCAGTGCCGCGGTGGTGCACATGGACGGTGTAACGCGTATCATGCTAGGCACAACGTAGTCAAGTTACTTGTACACCATATGCTTGTAATGCTGTCACTCGGTAAATTGTATCATGTACTATAAATATTATATTCTGGCCTTTGAGTGAGAAATGGGACAAATAAAATTTATAACTCTTAAGTAACTATTAGATTAAAATATCAGACGATGTTATGTCTACTACAAGTTGAATGTTGTTGACAATTATGGATGGTGTTTTTGGTAAATTTGTTAGAAAATTCAAATTCAAATTGCCTCAAAATTATTTTAGATCCCTAGTTTATTTCATTCATCATTAACATTTTCCAGGGTTAAAGCTGTAAGACACTGGAATTATTTATAGCCAACCTCCAAAATCCTTTTTTGTTTTTTTGTGTGCATTTCTCAGTCATTATTTTTCTGAGATTTTGTGTAATTTTCATAACAATAGATTTTTTGTAAAATGGTGATTATAATATAAAAGTACAATATTTTACCAACTTTCTGTGTAAAATGTGTTTTATAGTGAGACATCATATGAAACCACTAACCACTTTATTACATCGCTAAAACAAAACTGCATAGTGAAGAGCTGAAGAACTGAACCACTTCTACATGTTACCAAAATAAAAAAATAAAAAAACAGGGGAGCTATTCTGACCGATAGGTTGCTTGTTTGGAAAATGGGAGGGGAATAAATACACAGCAGAATTATTTAGAGAGCAAATTAACTTGTATCTGTCCAACATAGAAGTGACTATGATTTGTTCTCACTTGCACTGAAGTTGCAGACAGACATGTCGTTTTTCAGACATAAAGGAATAGACCCGCAGTAAAGAAAGCATAAAACAGATTCTTTTCTGTTTGTCACACCTGCCTTTGAAATCTACAACATATAATAGGGATTGAATGGAAAGGCATATAGCAAAGATGTTTTGATGCACGTGTTCTGCATAAAAATGATTTCTCTCTTCCAGCCCTCACAGACACACTTTAATCCATTAAAAAATGGGGTAAGCTCTAAGAAAGGAAAAAAAGTAAAGAAATGGTATTGTATCAAATGATGGATGCATTGACACAACTGATAGGGTCTTTTGTATAAGTGCATTTAATGCTTGTATTGGTAGTGTGTCAGGGTGTGCCATACTCTTTGTGACTTTAATGCATGATTTGGTAGTCTTTGTAGGGCAGAGACACTAAAGAATGCTTTTGTCAGACTTGCAAAACAGTTTGTTTGTTGAATATGGTGGCTAGCTAGGCTTTATCCTATCAATGTGTGAGATTAAAAAAACCCAGACTATTGTGAAGATAATCAAATGTTACAAATCGCACACCCAGCCTTACAGAATCTGATCAATAGAAAATAGAAGGAAAAAATATGATGTATGCATTGTGGAATTAAAAAATAAAAAATACAATGTATGCATGATTGAGTGAGTGAGTGAGTGAGTGAGTGATTGCATGTATGATATTGTAGAATTTGGATGATGTTAATTAATTGATAATTTGTCCAAGTACAAAAAAAGACAATATTACAATGAATATAGTGTGTGTAACCATGTACATTATATTTACATATATCCTCAGACAGAATACAAGTACAATATACATTTTTAGCACAACTGAAATGAGGTTCATATCAGTAGTGGTATAGGGATCGCTCAGCATCTGTCTCTGTGTGTGTGTGTGTGTGTGTGTGTGTGTAAACAACTTAAAGTCAAAAACCAATGAACCGATTGCCATGATATTTGGTTGGTCCATTACCGTGGGTGTCTAGTTGGGAAATTGATCAAATCAAAATGACCTTACCACCAGTTTGTGATTGGGTCAAAAATGTGATTTTTGATTTAAAAAAACTTAAAACTCAAAAACTACTATGCAGATTGGGCTAAACTTTGGGTGAAACATTCTTCAGAGTGTTTTTTTACTAAGAATCATTTATGATATGATGGTTCCATCAGTGATATGCAAATTAGGGCTAAAAATGTGTCTTTTTGGTTAAAAATCTATAATTCCAAAACCACTGAGCAGATTGGGCTGAAATTTAATGGGAATGCATATAGGGATGTATGGATGAAGAAGTATTAAGCATACAATGATTCCATAAGTGATATGCAAATTAGGTGTAAAAATGTTCATTTTTGGTCAAAAACTTGTATCTCAAAAAGTACTTATCAATGAGTCTGAAACTTGGCGAGATGTTTCTAAAAGTGTTATTCTGCAGATTTCCTTGAAAGCCTTTTGACAAAATTGACCCTAGCAACCATGACCACGCCCATAGCAACAGCCAAATGGCAGTATATTTTGGTCAAATAACAGCATCTTCTGATAGGCAAGTGAGTACACATTCAAAAAATGTATGCAAATATCCCTAGCAACCATGACCACGCCCATAGCAACAGCCAAATGGTCATGTTTTTCACAAAGATAACGGGGATTAATGGACAATTGAATAAACATTTTTTAAATTTATGTAAATTTGCCGAGCAACAAGGCCATACCCATAGCAACAGCCAAATAATCATGTATATTGCAAAGATAACAGGAATAGAAAGACAAATGAATAAACATTAAAAAAATGTATGCAAATGTGCCTAGCAACAAGACCACCCCTATAACAACAGCCATGTGATCATATATATTGCAAAGATAACAAGAGGATTAATAGACAAATGAATAAACATTTAAAGATGTATGCAAATATGCCTAGCAACAAGACCACGCCCATAGCAACAGTCAAATGATCACATATATTGCAACTGTACAGTTGTGCTACAGCACTATTGGTGGTATTTTTTGTACATGTTTCAATTATGAATATATATTAAAGAGACAAACATTTCACTTATGTAATTTTCTTACACACATGATACCAGTATATCTATAATTATACTGTCATGTACATAACTAAACAGTTCATCTGTGAGGGAGAACTTATTATAACTTTACCAGAGAAATAGATGCCTGGAAGGGATCGAATAGATCCACTATCATGTCTGTATTGTATACACATAATTGTACAAGTTAGTAGGAGACATACTGTGCAAAAAGCTATTGTTAAAATAACCATGCAGTGGATTCCAGCTTTACACACGATGGCATTTTTTATCTATCATCACAAAGTTTTTGGGCTGTACATGTATACATAGTTTTTACATGATGTATTTAAGTGTAACCCTTTACATGTAATCCTAGTATTAATTTTAAAACAGTATAAGGAGTTATTTCAGATATTATACTACAGCCTTGTATATCAAAGTATGTATGTATTACTTACAAGTATTGAAGTAAGGAGTTATTTCAGATATTATACTACAGCCTTGTATATCAAAGTATGTATGTATTACTTACAAGTATTGAAGTAAGGAGTTATTTCAGATATTATACTACAGCCTTGTATATCAAAGTATGTATGTATTACTTACAAGTATTGAAGTAAGGAGTTATTTCAGCCATTGTGACATCATGCCATAGTGACATCATATAATGGCCTTGTATATCAATAGATATAGATAGATTGGATTATAGATAGATTGGATTATAGATAAATTGAGATAGATTGGATTATAGATAAATTGAGATAGATTGGATTATAGATAGATTGAGATAGATTAGATTATAGATAAATTGAGATAGATTGGATTGTAGTTAATTTGTGAGTTTGGATTATAGATAAATTGAGATAGATTGGATTACAGATAAATTGAGATAGATTGGATTAAGGATTAATTGAGATAGATTGGATTATTGATAAATTGAGATAGATTGGATTACAGATAAATTGAGATGGATTGGATTATTGATAAATTGAGATAGATTGGATTAAGGATTAATTGAGATAGATTGGATTATTGATAAATTGAGATAGATTGGATTATAGATAAATTGAGATAGATCGGATTATAGATAAATTGAGATAGATTGGATTATAGATAAATTGTGATAGATTGGATTATAGATAAATTGAGATAGATTGGATTATAGATAAATTGAGATAGATTGGATTATAGATAAATTGAGATAGATTGGATTATAGATAAATTGAGATAGATTGGATTAAGGATAAATTGAGATATATTGGATTATAGATAAATTGAGATAGATTGGATTATAGATAAATTGAGATAGATTGGATTATTGATAAATTGAGATAGATTGGATTATTGATAAATTGAGATCGATTGGATTATAGATAAATTGAGATAGATTGGATTATAGATAAATTGAGATATATTGGATTAAGGATAAATTGAGATAGATTGGATTATAGATAAATTGAGATAGATTGGATTATAGATAAATTGAGATAGATTGGATTATAGATAAATTGAGATAGATTGGATTATAGATAAATTGAGATAGATTGGATTATAGATAAATTGAGATAGATTGGATTATAGATAAATTGAGATAGATTGGATTATAGATGTTGATTAATTGCGATAGATTACCGATAGGTTTCAATTCAACACTATGGTTTGCATAGCTTTTCTTTCATGAATGCAGAGGTCAGAGGTCATGACACTGTTTTTATTGGTTATGTGAGGCATGAAAATAAGCTTTGTCACTTTCTGACTTTGAATTTGAAAAATGACATTATTTTGACTAAAGTAGTTGATGATGGCCTTAGTAGAATTCATTCAGACATATGAAATTGTACATGTACAAATATAGTCTGTATCTGTAGACATACCTAGACATATGAAATTGTACACGTACAAATATAGTCTGCATCTGTAGACATACCTAGACATATGAAATTGTACACGTACAAATATAGTCTGCATCTGTAGACATACCTAGACATATGAAATTGTACACGTACAAATATAGTCTGCATCTGTAGACATACCTAGACATATGAAATTGTACACGTACAAATATAGTCTGCATCTGTAGACATACCTAGACATATGAAATTGTACACGTACAAATATAGTCTGCATCTGTAGACATACCTAGACATATGAAATTGTACACGTACAAATATAGTCTGCATCTGTAGACATACCTAGACATATGAAATTGTACACGTACAAATATAGTCTGCATCTGTAGACATACCTAGACATATGAAATTGTACACGTACAAATATAGTCTGCATCTGTAGACATACCTAGACATACATAGCTGATTCATCAAGATGATGCTGAGCATCCCAAGGTGGAATCTGTCTGGTTGTCATGGTGACCAGTGAAATCGCATGATTGTGATGACTCAGAAATGAGCCAGCTCATCTCAAGTCACTTTATTAGCAGATGTTGTTTTTTGTGTTTGCAGATGGCTTTTCCGATATTACAGAAGTACATGTAGGTTGGATCTAAATCAACTCAAAAGTACAAATATACTTGTATATTTTGGCATCACAACTCAGTCATTAATTCATTGATATTTCTTTTTACATTTCTTCTGTGAGTACTGACCAATATGAATACAACTGAGTATATTTGCAGCTTTCCAAGAAATGTATTAAATATTCTGTTTTAAAAATATGTTTGTATATATATATGTAACAGTATATAACAACAATGAATTCATGTATTGATCAAAATGTAACAGGATCTAAATATCTGATGAAAGTTTCGATGAGTGAGACAAATTTCAAAATATCAAATGCAATCATAGTGCAGTACGTACATGTAGCATATAAATCATAGTGCAGTACGTACATGTAGCATATAAATCATAGTGCAGTACGTACATGTAGCATATAAATCATAGTGCAGTACGTACATGTAGCATATAAATCATAGTGCAGT
The DNA here is from genome assembly GCF_964340395.1 of Glandiceps talaboti. Lineage (NCBI taxonomy): Eukaryota > Metazoa > Hemichordata > Enteropneusta > Spengelidae > Glandiceps > Glandiceps talaboti. Next base: position 1,671,786 of record NC_135552.1, read on the forward strand.
ACATACATGTAGCATATAAATCATAGTGCAGTACATACAGCATATAAATCATAGTGCAGTACGTACATGTACATGTAGCATATAACTCATAGTGCAGTACGTACATGTAGCATATAAATCATAGTGCAGTACATACATGTAGCATATAAATCATAGTGCAGTACATACATGTACGGATGTAGCATATAAATCATAGTGCAGTACGTACATGTACTGATGTACATATAAATCACAGTGCAGTACATACATGTACGGATGTAGCATATAAATCATAGTGCAGTACGTACATGTACTGATGTAGCATGTAAATCATGGTAATTTTTATATATAATCCCATGAAATCAATGTTAGTTTTACGTCATACTGCTCAGAGTATGATTCCACAACTAATACAATTCGAGTCGGTAGGCGAGATTTGTAGTTTGTGGAATCATACGAGGCGCAGTATGATGGAAAACTAACATTGATTTCATGGGATTATATATTTATCACATAATTAAGTTTTTCCACTTATTTCCTCCATTTTGAATTGAATTTTACGAATATTACATCGTTTCATTGCACTTTATTCTCCATCGCGTATCAAAAATGGTGTCCAATGGCTATGCAAATTATATAATCATGTGACCTGTTGCAAGGTCAACCTTACGTGCAGGTTACACTGTGCCGTAGTTTCTCGACCAAAATTATCTATTATAACCTAGCGATGAACATGTAATATCAAATTTAGTTTTAAAACGTAAGTAAACTTTGTCTGAATGCGAATTTTGTTCAGACATTTTAATTATATTAGCTCAGGATTACATTCGGAGCTTTGACTCTTTGAGCTTGATGGAAAATCGAACCGGCTGCAAGTGCGCAAGCCTACATATGAATTGTTATTGATAATCTACATGATTTTTAGATAGAATAAAATCTGTTCAATAAAAATAAAGTACCTCTACGTATCGGACTCATGGCACCCAATGATGTATGTAAAGTAATGTGTGCATTTACGGTTTGAAAGTATGTAATTATTACGACAACTTGATCGTAGCGTAGCAGGAACATTCGAACAGAGAAAAAAGTTCGGTAGAACATGGGTGATATGCGTTTTTGATCTGCCCTGTTTGACGTCATACAGTAGAAGATATGCACATGCTTATGTGATAATAATAGTAATACATGGTTTATTAAAACAAAAAGTGCTAACATACATTTAGCATGTAATCATAGTACAGTACTTACATGTAGCACTTATAAATCTGTCCTTGCGTCCGTCCATAATGTCATTTCTCAGACAGCAATATCTGATTTCTTTCAAACCTAACACAAAGGTGACACATGTGGAACGTATGCACGTCACTTTTTTGTTGTATATGCAAATTTGACCAAATGATGGCCATATTTGTAGTTAAAAATCATATTTACGCATAACTCAAAAACTATAATATATAGACACTACATTCGAGTGTCTACCCCCATGTCATCAGATGTAAGCTATCATTGGAAACTTTGACCTTAACCTTCAGGGTCAGTTATCAAAATCAAACCAATTCCTGCCTATCAGTATCATAGACACATTGAAGTATTTACATATTGGCAATCTCCTCCAAATCATGTTTACAAGTAATATTGAAGAAAGGTACTATATATGTATAAGAGCATTATTGTTGGAGCTCATATCACTTTTCCGGAATGGCACACATAATTATAGCTAAAAATCATTATTTACTGCATAACTCAAAAACTGTAATCCATGTACACAGAGACTCCATTCAAGTGTCTACCCTCACATTATCAGATGCAAGCTATCTTTTGAGACCTTGGCCTTCAAGTTCAAGGTTAATTATCAAAATCAGGCAAATTCCTGCCTATCACAAGACACATTGTAGTGTTATATTGCCAATTTCTTTTAAATCATAGCATTTCACATTAACAGACGTGGTACAAAAGGGTTTCCATTGATAGAACGGCCATTACGGCGAAGCATCTTCCCTCACGAGTGAAGCGATGATTGAATGGACCAAATCGTTGGACAGTCCATGCTGAAAACTTCACTTAGATAAATTCAAACTGCCACGTCACCATTTCATTCTCACTAAAACTGAAACTTTTTCTTTTTGAGCTTCGTTACTAGATCGAACGCATTGTCAATGAAACCACAAGCATTACGCATAGATTTTGTGGTGCCCTATTCTAAATTGGTTTCGCAAGTTTGGCTAATTGTATCTAAAATATTCTCGCCAAATGCAGATTTTATTCGCATTTTGCGATTTGGCGAATGGGCAGCGGAAACACTGCACTTTGTGCTAGTTATTTGTTGTCATGAATTTCTTTTAAAATCATGTCTCCATTCAGTAACATGTGAAGGAGGGGGGGGGGGGGGGCTATGTTTTCTATGAAGACTTAATGTGCTAGTCTCATGTCTCCATTCAGTAACATGTGAAGGAGGGGGGGGGGGCTATGTTTTAAGACTTAATGTGCTAGTCCCATGTCTCCATTCAGTAACATGTTAAGGAGGGGGGGGGGGGCTATGTTTTCTATGAAGACTTAATGTGCTAGTCTCATGTCTCCATTCAGTCACATGTGAAGGAGGGGTGGGGGCTATGTTTTCTATGAAGACTTAATGTGCTAGTCTCATTTAAGACTACAAGGACATTTGTAAATAGGTAAAGAGTATAAAATAAGAATGAGGAAAGATTCGTTGGAAATTGCCAATTTAGTGTTGATATACGGGCACCGCACTTAGTATACTGTAGTATGAAGTGCCATGAACGCAGTCCTTGAGTTCCAGAGTCTTGCGCCCGGGGAACACTGTTAAAAGATCAGGAAAAGTATCATAAACAACATTTCAATAAATACAGGTTGTGAATGAAATTACGTTTATCTCGAGTGAAGTCGCATGAATTGGCCAATCTCAGCATGTTGTACCTTACATATGGCTGTTGTACTAACTTGCTTCATGATCATATCTGACGGTACAAAGCATCAGTGAAATCCATGATCTCATCAAACCCTATTTTATACTTCCAGGCAAGTCGTTATTTTTTGTTCATATCATTCCAATCTTGTCTGCAGGATCTAGATGACAAATTTCACTGTTCAGCAACAAGAACTGAACTTGTGCAAGTCAGTTTTCAGTGTACAATGTATGTATCTTGCCATTGCATATTACGTTGTACATGTATGCATGAGGCAATCTGATTGGTTGTAGTGTTGATGTACAAAGCCACAGAGATTAATACTTTTACTGTACGCAAATGACACCACAGCCTCATAGATGGTGCCGTAAAAGAGGCTGTTGTTTATGATGATGATAAACATTACATATTCTAAATTGGTAGTATTTGTACATGTACATGTGTACGGAAAATTCATTGTCTTTGATACATTTGAACTTGAGTAACAGTTGATTCAGGTGAACTATCAATCAAATTTCGCATGCGACGAATTGCATCGTGTACTCGCCCCGTCGCAGGGTCTTGCGACATCGCAAGGAAACCGACATTTTGGTTTCCTTGCGACTTGTCACAAGTTGCTTCTTGAGTTGCTTCGTAATTGCACTGTGTAACCACTTCGTCGCGTCGCAAGTAATAACCTTTGACATATACCTACGTGTCAAATGACGTTCAATGTTATGGCTGCCATGTTTTTAGTATAAATATATTCTATTTCAGCAAGTATTTTTGATATAATTTCGATTTATCACCACGATTACCACTTATAAATAGTATACAATGTCTATGAATGCTTGATTTCCGCTGAATATCATTTTATTTCCAACTTGAATGCAAGTAGCTACATCGGAAAGATCAACATCGCCCTAAACGAACTTCGAATTGAATAGAGTTTTACTATCGATACCTCAACAAGTTTTCAGTCATTTTATTTGTAAATATTAGCAATTTCATAGCATTTTTGCAAAATTCCTGCCGCTAGAAGACTTGACCTCGATGACCTGTAACTTTTATATATCTACGCATTTGCAACAGTTAGCTCTTGTGACTCACCATGCAACTAGTTGCATCGTGTACACGCTCCGTCGCAGTTGCAAGCCTCGTCGCATGCGCCGAATTGCTTCATGAGTTGCATCGTGTAACTGAGCCTTCAAAAACATCAAAAGGCACGTCATTACTGACATATATGGTACAACATGTATGTACATACAACATATACTTACATTGTTCTCATATTATGTTATACAATGTACATGATGCACTTTACTACATTGTATGTATATACATATACTTGCATTGTGCTCATATTATGTTATACAATGTACATGATGTACGGTACTACATTGTATGTATATACATATACTTGCATTGTGCTCATATTATGTTATACAATGTACATGATGTACGGTACTACATTGTATGTATATACATATACTTGCATTGTGCTCATATTATGTTATACAATGTACATGATGTACGGTACTACATTGTATGTATATACATATACTTGCATTGTGCTCATATTATGTTATACAATGTACATGATGTACGGTACTACATTGTATGTATATACATATACTTGCATTGTGCTCATATTACATGATAAGTTGTGCAAGAAACCTGGTGTCTGCAAAAGTAGTGATGTAGAAACTCCAAATCTCATTCTTAAAATGCATACATGCAGTAAATTATAAAAGGATTCAAAATCCTGACGCAAATATTTCATGCGCAACATTCGCTTTAAGTTTAATTGTTGTAATGAAAGTCTTTATCATACATACAAGTATTACAGGCAGTCATGGTAAGAAATGTTTAATGTCATTGTGTGTATTGTACAAGTACAGGCTTACTCCCCTCTCTAACCTGCCTTGTCCCAGGATTATTAAGGTGAACACGCAGTGATATGTGTGTGAAGTTTGTATCAAAGTGTACATTTGGTGGTGGGTGTGTCACGGCTTACTACAGTTTGATCTTAGACTAATAATATATGTGTTAATATTGCATTGCATTCTAGCTATTATCATATTCTTCATTATAATTATTCATTTTACTAATTGAGAAATTCATAATATGTGTATGTCATAATAATATTACTGTTAATCAACAAGTTCACAAGGCAAAGTTTGGTAGTCAAGTTTTGTATAAACTATAACATGTCTGATTGAATCACAAAGTTTATATCAGTCAGGAAATCCAAGTAGATGTGAGTCACAATTTCACAAACTTTGGCTATTATACCTGTCATCACAAGATGTTACATTGCAAATTTTGATGGGACATGCTTTTCTTGACAATTTTAGGTACAATGTAGCTTTTGACCAAAATCACTTAATGACTGTTTTAATTAAGCCATAAAAGTTTTTGTAAACAATGATGGTGTTTATCTTGGGATGGTGTAAGTCAATCTGATATATTTTAATCCAATGTAGAGCATACAGTCGCGATTTCTTTTTGGCTGTTAAGTTTGCTGTCATTTGTTCTTTTGTGAGCGCTCATTACATACATCTGACACAATACCATAGGTTTTCCCGAGTGAATTCACTCAACCAATGAAAACGCATGATACGACAAAGCATATGGGTACAATACTTCAGAATGCTCTGTTCAAAAAGAGCACAAGTACAGAGTGCAGAAAACAATGTTATTATTATTGTTTTAGTCACTTTAGTGGTTCTCTTTCTTTCAATTTCAAACGTAGAGTTTTAGTATTGTAAAACGGATTCTGGTTGACTACTTGTAAGTATGAGATTGGGTTCGGGAAAACCTATGGTATTGTGTCAGAAATATGTAAAAAGTGCTCACAAAGGAACATACAACAGTAAACGTAACTGCCAAAAAGAAATTGCAATGTGTACTCTACATCAGATTTTAATCAGATTGGGATTAGGTGTATAGGAGCAACATGATATATAAAAATCACAGTAATGGTTTTGGAAGAAAACATTAATATTTAAAAGAAAGAAATTTACCAAATTATTATATGTGATGCTTGTACGTACATTTGTACAAATTGGAATTATGGTAAGATGAATTTATTTGATAGACAGTGGTATTAAAGTAGTTTGTATCGTATATCAAACACCATGTACAAATGTACTTGTAATAGGTATCACTATCACTATGAGAAGTCCATACTGTCCACACTGTTTAACAACTTATTGGGTTGGAGTAAGGACATACATGTATATGATCTATATAAATTCAACACAACATTTTCCTGTGTTGGGTTTCCTGACTGCTGCACAATGTTTATTTCAAGGTACAAATGTTTTAAAACTTGACTACCAACTTGTATGTGCCTTCATATTTTACTTACCAAAATTAAGTTATCAATGTTATGATCATTTTGTATTAACTTTCATGATGGACTAACTTTAATTTTACCAGTACACATTTAGCTATGGGACTACATAATTAGCTATGAGACTACATAATTAGCTATGAGACTACGTAATTAGCTATGAGACTACACAATTAACTATAAGACTACACAATTAACTATGAGACTACACAATTAGGTATGAGACTACACATTTAGCTATGAGACTACACAATTAGCTATGAGACTACACATTTAGCTATGGGACTACACATTTAGCTATGGGACTACACATTTAGCTATGAGACTACACATTTAGCTATGAGACTACACATTTAGCTATGGGACTACACATTTAGCTATGGGACTACACATTTAGCTATGAGACTACACATTTAGCTATGAGACTACACAATTAGCTATGAGACTACACATTTAGCTATGGGACTACACATTTAGCTATGGGACTACACATTTAGCTATGAGACTACACAATTAGCTATGAGACTACACAATTAGCTATGAGACTACACAATTAGCTATGAGACTACACATTTAGCTATGAGACTACACAATTAACTATGAGACTACACAATTAGCTATGAGACTACACATTTAGCCATGAGACTACACAATTAGCTATGAGACTACACTATTAGCTATGAGACTACACAGTTAGCTATGAGACTACACAATTAGCTATGAGACTACACTATTAGCTATGAGACTACACAATTAGCTATGAGACTACACATTTAGCTATGAGACTACACATTTAGCTATGAGACTACACAATTAACTATGAGACTACACAATTAGCTATGAGACTACACATTTAGCCATGAGACTACACAATTAGCTATGAGACTACACTATTAGCTATGAGACTACGCAATTAGCTATGAGACTACACAATTAGCCATGAGACTACACATTTAGCTATGAGACTACACAATTAGCTATGAGCCTACACATTTAGCTATGAGACTACACAATTAGCTATGAGACTACACATTTAGCTATGAGACTACACATTTAGCTATGAGACTACACAATTAGCTATGAGACTACACATTTAGCCACAAGACTACACATTTAGCTATGAGACTACACATTTAGCCATGAGACTACACATTTAACTATGGGACTACATGTACACATTTAGCTATGAGACTACACAATTAGCTATGAGACTACACATTTAGCTATGAGACTACACAATTAGCTATGAGACTACACAATTAGCTATGAGACTACACATTTAGCTATGAGACTACACATTTAGCTATGAGACTACACAATTAGCTATGAGACTACATAATTAGCTATGAGACTACACAATTAGCTATGAGACTACATAATTAGCTATGAGACTACATAATTAGCTATGAGACTACACAATTAGCTATGAGACTACACAATTAACTATGAGACTACACATTTAGCTATGAGACTACACAATTAGCTATGGGACTACACATTTAGCTATGAGACTACACATTTAACTATGAGACTACACATTTAGCTATGAGACTACACATTTAGCTATGGGACTACACATTTAGCTATGAGACTACACAATTAGCTATGAGCCTACACATTTAGCTATGAGACTACACAATTAACTATGAGACTACACAATTAGCTATGAGACTACACATTTAGCTATGAGACTACACAATTAACTGAGACTACACAATTAGCTATGAGACTACACATTTAGCTATGAGACTACACATTTAGCTATGAGACTACACAATTAGCTATGAGACTACACATTTAGCTATGGGACTACACATTTAGCTATGAGACTACACGTTTAGCTATGGGACTACACATTTAGCTATGAGACTACACAATTAGCTATGAGCTTACACATTTAGCTATGAGACTACACAATTAGCTATGAGACTACACAATTAGCTATGAGACTACACATTTAGCTATGAGACTACACAATTAGCTATGAGACTACACAATTAGCTATGAGACTACACAATTAGCTATGAGACTACACATTTAACTATGAGACTACACATTTAGCCATGAGACTACACAATTAGCCATGAGACTACTCAATTAGCTATGAGACTACACATTTAGCTATGAGACTACTCAATTAGCTATGAGACTACACATTTAGCTATGAGACTACACATTTAGCTATGAGACTACACATTTAACTATGAGACTACACATTTAGCTATGAGACTACACATTTAGCTATGAGACTACACAATTAGCTATGAGACTACTCAATTAGCTATGAGACTACACATTTAGCTATGAGACTACACAATTAGCCATGAGACTACTCAATTAGCTATGAGACTACACATTTAGCTATGAGACTACACAATTAGCTATGAGACTACTCAATTAGCTATGAGACTACACATTTAACTATGAGACTACACAATTAGCTATGAGACTACATAATTAGCTATGAGACTACACATTTAGCTATGAGACTACACATTTAGCTATGAGACTACACAATTAGCTATGAGACTACACAATTAGCTATGAGACTACACAATTAGCTATGAGACTACATAATTAGCTATGAGACTACACAATTAGCTATGAGACTACACAATTAGCTATGAGACTACACAATTAGCTATGAGACTACTCAATTAGCCCTGAGACTACACAATTAGCCATGAGACTACACAATTAGCTATGAGACTACACAATTAGCCATGAGACTACACAATTAGCTATGAGACTACACAATTAGCTATGAGACTACACAATTAGCTATGAGACTTCACATTTAGCTATGAGACTACACAATTAGCTATGAGACTACACAATTAGCTATGAGACTACACAATTAGCTATGAGACTACACATTTAGCTATGAGACTACACAATTAGCTATGAGACTACATAATTAGCTATGAGACTACACAATTAGCTATGGGACTACACAATTAGCTATGAGACTACACATTTAGCTATGAGACTACACAATTAGCTATGGGACTACACAATTAGCTATGAGACTACACAATTAACTATGAGACTACACAATTAGCTATGAGACTACACAATTAGCTATGAGACTATACATTTAGCTATGAGACTACACAATTAGCTATGGGACTACACAATTAGCCATGAGACTACACATTTAGCCACGAGACTACACAATTAGCTATGAGACTACACATTTAGCCACGAGACTACACATTTAGCTATGAGACTACATAATTAGCTATGAGACTACACAATTAGCTATGAGACTACACAATTAGCCATGAGACTACACAATTAGCCATGAGACTACACATTTAGCCATGAGACTACACAATTAGCTATGAGACTACACATTTAGCCACGAGACTACACATTTAGCTATGAGACTACATAATTAGCTATGAGACTACACATTTAGCTATGAGACTACACAATTAACTATGAGACTACACAATTAGCTATGAGACTACACAATTAGCTATGAGACTACACATTTAGCCATGAGACTACACAATTAGCTATGAGACTACACATTTAGCCACGAGACTACACATTTAGCTATGAGACTACACAATTAGCTATGAGACTACACATTTAGCTATGAGACTACATAATTAACTATGGGACTACACAATTAGCTATGAGACTACACAATTAGCTATGAGACTACACAATTAACTATGAGACTACACAATTAGCTATGAGACTACACATTTAGCCATGAGACTACACAATTAGCTATGAGACTACACTATTAGCTATGAGACTACACAATTAGCTATGAGACTACACAATTAGCTATGAGACTACACTATTAGCTATGAGACTACACAATTAGCTATGAGACTACACATTTAGCTATGAGACTACACATTTAGCTATGAGACTACACAATTAACTATGAGACTACACAATTAGCTATGAGACTACACATTTAGCCATGAGACTACACAATTAGCTATGAGACTACACTATTAGCTATGAGACTACACAATTAGCTATGAGACTACACAATTAGCTATGAGACTACACAATTAGCCATGAGACTACACATTTAGCTATGAGACTACACAATTAGCCACGAGACTACACATTTAGCTATGAGACTACACAATTAGCTATGAGACTACACATTTAGCTATGAGACTACACATTTAGCTATGAGACTACACAATTAGCTATGAGACTACACATTTAGCCACAAGACTACACATTTAGCTATGAGACTACACATTTAGCCATGAGACTACACATTTAACTATGGGACTACATGTACACATTTAGCTATGAGACTACACAATTAGCTATGAGACTACACATTTAGCTATGAGACTACACAATTAGCTATGAGACTACACAATTAGCTATGAGACTACACATTTAGCTATGAGACTACACATTTAGCTATGAGACTACACAATTAGCTATGAGACTACATAATTAGCTATGAGACTACACAATTAGCTATGAGACTACATAATTAGCTATGAGACTACACAATTAGCTATGAGACTACACAATTAACTATGAGACTACACATTTAGCTATGAGACTACACAATTAGCTATGGGACTACACATTTAGCTATGAGACTACACATTTAACTATGAGACTACACATTTAGCTATGAGACTACACATTTAGCTATGGGACTACACATTTAGCTATGAGACTACACAATTAGCTATGAGCCTACACATTTAGCTATGAGACTACACAATTAACTATGAGACTACACAATTAGCTATGAGACTACACATTTAGCTATGAGACTACACAATTAACTGAGACTACACAATTAGCTATGAGACTACACATTTAGCTATGAGACTACACATTTAGCTATGAGACTACACAATTAGCTATGAGACTACACATTTAGCTATGGGACTACACATTTAGCTATGAGACTACACGTTTAGCTATGGGACTACACATTTAGCTATGAGACTACACAATTAGCTATGAGCTTACACATTTAGCTATGAGACTACACAATTAGCTATGAGACTACACAATTAGCTATGAGACTACACATTTAGCTATGAGACTACACAATTAGCTATGAGACTACACAATTAGCTATGAGACTACACAATTAGCTATGAGACTACACATTTAACTATGAGACTACACATTTAGCCATGAGACTACACAATTAGCCATGAGACTACTCAATTAGCTATGAGACTACACATTTAGCTATGAGACTACTCAATTAGCTATGAGACTACACATTTAGCTATGAGACTACACATTTAGCTATGAGACTACACATTTAACTATGAGACTACACATTTAGCTATGAGACTACACATTTAGCTATGAGACTACACAATTAGCTATGAGACTACTCAATTAGCTATGAGACTACACATTTAGCCATGAGACTACACAATTAGCCATGAGACTACTCAATTAGCTATGAGACTACACATTTAGCTATGAGACTACACAATTAGCTATGAGACTACTCAATTAGCTATGAGACTACACATTTAACTATGAGACTACACAATTAGCTATGAGACTACATAATTAGCTATGAGACTACACATTTAGCTATGAGACTACACATTTAGCTATGAGACTACACAATTAGCTATGAGACTACACAATTAGCTATGAGACTACACAATTAGCTATGAGACTACATAATTAGCTATGAGACTACACAATTAGCTATGAGACTACACAATTAGCTATGAGACTACACAATTAGCTATGAGACTACTCAATTAGCCCTGAGACTACACAATTAGCCATGAGACTACACAATTAGCCATGAGACTACACAATTAGCCATGAGACTACACAATTAGCTATGAGACTACACAATTAGCTATGAGACTACACAATTAGCTATGAGACTTCACATTTAGCTATGAGACTACACAATTAGCTATGAGACTACACAATTAGCTATGAGACTACACAATTAGCTATGAGACTACACATTTAGCTATGAGACTACACAATTAGCTATGAGACTACATAATTAGCTATGAGACTACACAATTAGCTATGGGACTACACAATTAGCTATGGGACTACACAATTAGCTATGGGACTACACAATTAGCCATGAGACTACACATTTAGCTATGAGACTACACAATTAGCTATGAGACTACACATTTAGCTATGAGACTACACAATTAGCTATGAGACTACACATTTAGCTATGAGACTACACAATTAGCTATGGGACTACACAATTAGCTATGAGACTACACAATTAACTATGAGACTACACAATTAGCTATGAGACTACACAATTAGCTATGAGACTATACATTTAGCTATGAGACTACACAATTAGCTATGGGACTACACAATTAGCTATGAGACTACACATTTAGCCACGAGACTACACAATTAGCTATGAGACTACACATTTAGCCACGAGACTACACATTTAGCTATGAGACTACATAATTAGCTATGAGACTACACAATTAGCTATGAGACTACACAATTAGCTATGAGACTACACAATTAGCTATGAGACTACACATTTAGCCATGAGACTACACAATTAGCTATGAGACTACACATTTAGCCACGAGACTACACATTTAGCTATGAGACTACATAATTAGCTATGAGACTACACATTTAGCTATGAGACTACACAATTAACTATGAGACTACACAATTAGCTATGAGACTACACAATTAGCTATGAGACTACTCAATTAGCCCTGAGACTACACAATTAGCCATGAGACTACACAATTAGCTATGAGACTACACAATTAGCCATGAGACTACACAATTAGCTATGAGACTACACAATTAGCTATGAGACTACACAATTAGCTATGAGACTTCACATTTAGCTATGAGACTACACAATTAGCTATGAGACTACACAATTAGCTATGAGACTACACAATTAGCTATGAGACTACACAATTAGCTATGAGACTACACATTTAGCTATGAGACTACACAATTAGCTATGAGACTACAGAATTAGCTATGAGACTACACAATTAGCTATGGGACTACACAATTAGCTATGGGACTACACAATTAGCTATGGGACTACACAATTAGCCATGAGACTACACATTTAGCTATGAGACTACACAATTAGCTATGAGACTACACATTTAGCTATGAGACTACACAATTAGCTATGAGACTACACATTTAGCTATGAGACTACACAATTAGCTATGGGACTACACAATTAGCTATGAGACTACACAATTAACTATGAGACTACACAATTAGCTATGAGACTACACAATTAGCTATGAGACTATACATTTAGCTATGAGACTACACAATTAGCTATGGGACTACACAATTAGCCACGAGACTACACAATTAGCTATGAGACTACACATTTAGCCACGAGACTACACATTTAGCTATGAGACTACATAATTAGCTATGAGACTACACAATTAGCTATGAGACTACACAATTAGCCATGAGACTACACAATTAGCCATGAGACTACACATTTAGCCATGAGACTACACAATTAGCTATGAGACTACACATTTAGCCACGAGACTACACATTTAGCTATGAGACTACATAATTAGCTATGAGACTACACATTTAGCTATGAGACTACACAATTAACTATGAGACTACACAATTAGCTATGAGACTACACAATTAGCTATGAGACTACACATTTAGCCATGAGACTACACAATTAGCTATGAGACTACACATTTAGCCACGAGACTACACATTTAGCTATGAGACTACACAATTAGCTATGAGACTACACATTTAGCTATGAGACTACATAATTAACTATGGGACTACACAATTAGCTATGAGACTACACAATTAGCTATGAGACTACACAATTAGCTATGAGACTACACAATTAGCTATGAGACTACACATTTAGCTATGAGACTACACATTTAGCCATTAGACTACACATTTAGCTATGAGACTACATAATTAGCTATGAGACTACACAATTAGCTATGAGACTACACATTTAGCTATGAGACTACACAATTAGCTATGAGACTACACAATTAGCTATCAGACTACATAATTAGCTATGAGACTACACATTTAGCCATTAGACTACACATTTAGCTATGAGACTACACAATTAACTATGAGACTACACAATTAGCTATGAGACTACACAATTAGCTATGAGACTACACATTTAGCTATGAGACTACACAATTAGCTATGAGACTACACATTTAGCCATGAGACTACACAATTAGCTATGAGACTACACATTTAGCTATGAGACTACACATTTAGCTATGAGACTACACAATTAGCTATGAGACTACACATTTAGCTATGAGACTACACATTTAGCTATGGGACTACACAATTAGCTATGAGACTACACAATTAGCTATGAGACTACACAATTAGCTATGAGACTACACATTTAGCTATGAGACTACACATTTAGCTATGAGACTACACATTTAGCTATGAGACTACACAATTAGCCACGAGACTACACAATTAGCCATGAGACTACACAATTAACCATGAGACTACACATTTAGCCATGAGACTACACAATTAGCTATGAGACTACACAATTAGCTATGAGACTACACATTTAGCTATGAGACTACATAATTAGCCATGAGACTACACAATTAAATATGAGACTACACATTTAGCCATGAGACTACATAATTAGCTATGAGACTACACAATTAGCTATGAGACTACACAATTATCTATGAGACTACATAATTAGCTATGAGACTACATAATTAGCTATGAGACTACACATTTAGCTATGAGACTACAGAATTAGCTATGAGACTACATAATTAGATATGAGACTACACAATTAGCTATGAGACTACATAATTAGCTATGAGACTACACATTTAGCTATGAGACTACACAATTAACTATGAGACTACATAATTAGATATGAGACTACACATTTAGATATGAGACTACACAATTAGCCATGAGACTACACATTTAGCTATGAGACTACACAATTAACTATGAGACTACACAATTAGCTATGAGACTACACAATTAACTATGAGACTACACATTTAGCTATGAGACTACACATTTAGCTATGAGACTACATGTACACATTTAGCTATGAGACTACACTATTAGCTATGAGACTACACAATTAGCCATGAGACTACACAATTAGCTATGAGACTACATGTACACATTTAGCTATGAGACTACACAATTAGCTATGAGACTACACATTTAGCTATGAGACTACACAATTAGCTATGAGACTACACATTTAGCTATGAGACTACACAATTAGCCATGAGACTACACATTTAGCTATGAGACTACACAATTAGCTATGGGACTACACAATTAGCTATGAGACTACACATTTAGCTATGAGACTACACAATTAGCTATGAGACTACACATTTAGCTATGAGACTACACAATTAGCTATGAGACTACACATTTAGCCATGAGACTACACAATTAGCTATGAGACTACACATTTAGCTATGAGACTACACAATTAGCTATGAGACTACACATTTAGCTATGAGACTACACAATTAGCTATGAGACTACACAATTAGCTATGAGACTACACATTTAGCTATGAGACTACACAATTAGCTATGAGACTACACATTTAGCCATGATACTACACAATTAACTATGAGACTACACAATTAGCTATGAGACTACACATTTAGCTATAAGACTACATAATTAACTATGGGACTACACAATTAGCTATGAGACTACACAATTAGCTATGAGACTACACAATTAGCTATGAGACTACACAATTAGCTATGAGACTACACATTTAGCCATGAGACTACACATTTAGCTATGAGACTACACATTTAGCTATGAGACTACACAATTAGCTATGAGACTACACAATTAGCTATGAGACTACATGAGACTACACAATTAGCTATGAGACTACACATTTAGCTATGAGACTACACAATTAGCTATGAGACTACACAATTAGCCATGAGACTACACAATTATGCATGTAAATTATGCATGTATATATGCATGCAATTATGATTAAAAAGAACAGTCAATTTAAGTCACAATTCATTTCATTAGAACATCATAGCTCAATATAGTTATATACAAATGTTAGAATTCAAAGTGTCTATCGGTACATGTGTAGCTGCCTATAAATTGCCATTGACTGATGGACAAACTTTATGCAAAACAGGTCTAAAGTTTTGGGGTTGGCATCTAAAAAGTCACAATATCGACTTATCACATCACCACAAGTAAAATCACACAAACAGCTACAAGTGGTCTGTAGACCAATCGTATCATATACTGTGTGCCGTCGGATCTAACACGTCATTGTAATTTACTGAGTTTGTAATAAACCAATTCAAGTGGTAAGAATGGAAGACAGAGAGAAACGATCACTGAAGCAAGTACCCCATCTGAAGGTATGCCACTTATACATGTACAGTTACTGTTAGTAGTAAAATAATTATCTTGAACTACATGTATGCACCCTTCAAAACCCACCACACAACTCCACCAGCCCTCGAACCCACCACCCAACACCCAACCTTGATGAAAGTTCACCAACCTCTATTTACCTTGAACAGAGGTTGTAAGTTGTCTCAGAAGAGCGCATAGAATGGCAATTGTTGTATTTTTGGTTCCAATTGTTGAGTTACAGCTGCGTATCTGTCACCTAATATATAACATCACTACATGTATACATGTACACATTTGTACAACAAAGTCCTCGGCAACTACACTACCAGAAATAAAATTCTTACTTTCTTGTCTCAAGAAAAAAATTCTTGACACAAGAAAATTAAGAACAAACAAGCATGTTCAAGAATAAATAAGAAAGTTCAAGTATGCAAAATGTCAAAATGTATGGAATATATTCTTGACACAAGAATTTTTTCTTGCCCCAAGAATTTGTCAGAAATTTTTTTCTTATTGAATCTTAACATCAGGAAAGGCAATTCTCATTATAAGAATCTCCAAGAAATGTACCATACATATTCTTCATATGAGATTTGAATTCTTGAGTTTTCTTGCACAACAATCTTGGTACAAGAATAAAATTCTTACTTATGCTTGTCAACCCATGCATTCTTGATACAAGAATTGAATTCTTGAGTTTTCTTGCTCAGCAATTCTTCTCACAAGAATAAAATTCTTACTTTTTCTTGTCAACCCATGCATTCTTGTTACAAGAATTGAATTCTTGAGTTTTCTTGCCCAAGAATTCTTGGTACAAGAATGAGATTCTTACTTTTTCTTGTCAACCTCTGCATTCTTGAAACAAGAATTGAATTCTTGAGTTATCTTGCCCAAGAATTCTTGGTACAAGAATGAAATTCTTACTTTTTCTTGTCAACCCATGCATTCTTGAAACAAGAATTGAATTCTTGAGTTATCTTGCCCAAGAATTCTTGGTACAAGAATGAAATTCTTACTTTTTCTTGTCAACCCATGCATTCTTGTTACAAGAATTGAATTCTTGAGTTATCTTGCCCAAGAATTCTTGGTACAAGAATGAAATTCTTACTTTTTCTTGTCAACCCATGCATTCTTGAAACAAGAATTGAATTCTTGAGTTTTCTTGAGCAAGAATTCTTGGTACAAGAATGAAATTCTTACTTTTTCTTGTCAACCCATGCATTCTTGAAACAAGAATTGAGTTCTTGAGTTTTCTTGCCCAAGAATTCTTGGTACAAGAATGAGATTCTCACTTTTTTCTTGTCAAACCATGCATTCTTGAAACAAGAATTGAATTCTTGATTTTCTTGCCCAAGAATTCTTGGTACAAGAATGAAATTCTTACTTTTTCTTGTCAACCCATGCATTCTTGAAACAAGAATTGAGTTCTTGAGTTTTCTTGCCCAAGAATTCTTGGTACAAGAATGAGATTCTCACTTTTTTCTTGTCAACCCATGCATTCTTGAAACAAGAATTGAATTCTTGATTTTCTTGCCCAAGAATTCTTGGTACAAGAATGAAATTCTTACTTTTTCTTGTCAACCCATGCATTCTTGTTACAAGAATTGAATTCTTGAGTTTTCTTGAGCAAGAATTCTTGGTACAAGAATGAAATTCTTACTTTTTCTTGTCAGCCCATGCATTCTTAATACAAGAATTGAATTCTTGAGTTTTCTTGAGCAAGAATTCTTGGTACAAGAATGAAATTCTTACTTTTTCTTGTCAACCCATGCATTCTTGATACAAGAATTGAATTCTTGAGTTTTCTAGCCCAAGAATTCTTGGCACAAGAATGAGATTCTTACTTTTTCTTGTCAACCCATGCATTCTTGTTACAAGAATTGAGTTCTTGAGTTTTCTTGCCCAAGAATTCTTAGTACAAGAATGAAATTCTTACTTTTTCTTGTCAGCCCATGCATTCTTGTTACAAGAATTGAATTCTTGAGTTTTCTTGAGCAAGAATTCTTGGTACAAGAATGAGATTCTTACTTTTTCTTGTCAACCCATGCATTTTTGAAACAAGAATTGAGTTCTTGAGTTTTCTAGCCCAAGAATTCTTGGTACAAGAATGAAATTCTTACTTTTTCTTGTCAACCCATGCATTCTTGAAACAAGAATTGAATTCTTGAGTTTTCTTGCCCAAGAATTCGTGGCACAAGAATGAGATTCTTACTTTTTCTTGTCAATCCATGCATTCTTGTTACAAGAATTGAATTCTTGAGTTTTCTTGCCCAAGAATTCTTGGTACAAGAATGAAATTCTTACTTTTTCTTGTCAACCCATGCATTCTTGTTACAAGAATTGAATTCTTGATTTTCTTGAGCAAGAATTCTTGGTACAAGTATGAAATTCTTACTTTTTCTTGTCAACCCATGCATTCTTGAAACAAGAATTGAGTTCTTGAGTTTTCTTGCCCAAGAATTCTTGGCACAAGAATGAGATTCTTACTTTTTCTTGTCAACCCATGCATTCTTGAAACAAGAATTGAATTCTTGAGTTTTCTTGAGCAAGAATTCTTGGTACAAGAATGAAATTCTTACTTTTTCTTGTCAACCCATGCATTCTTGTTACAAGAATTGAGTTCTTGAGTTTTCTTGAGCAAGAATTCTTGGTACAAGAATGAAATTCTTACTTTTTCTTGTCAACCCATGCATTCTTGATACAAGAAATGAATTCTTGGGATTTCTTGCCCAACAATTCTTGGTACAAGAATGAAATTCTTACTCTTTCTTGTCTATCCATGAATTCTTGGGGTTTCTTGCCCAACAATTCTTGGTACAAGTATGAGATTGTCAGTTAGACTCCATGCACAAACAAAAGGATATATCCCTTTTGTTAATAGTGTGTCTCCATTGGTCAAGCTTGTATATATGGCCATATATGGAAGTGTGTGGGCAGACCTGATGCTTTCTGGGATAGCATCATTTGGCTCCATTTTTGAATTCACAACTGCACACCACACTTTGTTAGAAGATTGACAACATTGTCATTTTTGATCCTGCATCATACATCATAAGCTTGAAAAGATGGTTTAACCTTGACTGGTTTTAGAAAAAAGATTGTACCCAGCTTAGAGAGTGGCTTCTGTTGTGTTCAGAGTCTATCAACAAGTTTAAAAATGAAGACGTTAAAGAAGCAATCTGAAGGGCATTCTTTGGTAAGTGCAATTATTTCACATTCTTCAGAACTTTGAATCTGTATAAATGTTATCATGGCCATTGTTACACTGGGCTTGAGGTTTAAAGTTTGACTCTCCTGCCAGTGAAAGGTCTTGCGATGTCATCAAATTTATCCTGTAAGCAATGTTTAGTACACTTCACTCAATATACTCAAAGTCTAACTAACACCATGAAAATAAACCTTATGCAATCTTGAGCATGTGTACTTAGAAAAGGTGCAGATTAGCATATATTAGACTGACAGATCAGCCATTGTGGTTGTGGCCTGGCCTACATGTAGGTACATTTTACATTGCCATGAAACTTGCCTAGCTACATGTACATCTCCAGAAGTAACATCCTACATAGCCCAGTAACTTGTCTTGTTTTACTATCTCAAGAAGCTCTCAACACTTAGTACAAAGACAAGGTCATGGGCAACACTTAACAATAGATATAATTATTAAAATGTACTCGATTACTATGGAAGTCTTTGACAACTTTTGAGACAATTTCTTTCTTGTTCACTTTCCAGGTTGGTTACCATGACAGTGTAGCTCAAGCCTACCTCTTCCTTGTACAACTTGTGTCACCATATTGTTGTATGGCTGCGAGTCATGGATAATCTCTAAGGATATGGAGAATAAAATCAACTCCTTTGGCACATCATGTTACCGTATAATGTTAAACATCAAGAGGATTGACAAAGTACCAAATGTTACTATCTACAATCTTACGGAGACTGTGCCCCTTGTCGAGAGAGCCAGGAATCATCAACTGAAATTCCTTGGACATGTACTGCGCATGCCTGATGGGGAGCCTGTCAAGGAGTATGCATTGTATGTCCCAAAACATGGAAAGAGGAAACCTGGAAGGCCAAGAACCCTGTTCTCAAAATACATCCACTATCTTCTGGGAGATGCAGATGGCATGCTGAATCATGGTCAACTGTCAGAAATGGCTCAAAACTGTTGTGGCTGGAGGAAACGTATGGTCGACTGCTGCACAGCCGAAAGATGATGATGACCTCTTCCTCGAAGAACAGATACTTTAGGACAAATTTACTAATCCACATGACATGAAGAACACATCGTATACTATAGGAAGAAGCTGAAGGAACTCCATAGATACATTGTAGTACCTGACGAACGATGACAGCGAGTAGGAACAATTGTTGTTTAACTTTTTAATTTGATCCTCATTTTCCAAACTTGTAGTTTTTTCTGTGCAAAGAAATTCCTCCTGATAGAAAGAGCATTTAATTTTTTAAAGATTTTATTCAAGTTAATTAGATCATGGGCACTGATGAGAAATGGACTGGAAACAACAGCCAGGTAAAGCTATAAAGTTATGATGATTCTCTGTTGTCTGTCTGTCAGCCTTTTCTATTTCAACTTCTTCATCGACCTTTTTTTCAAAGCTACATTGTCACTTCTTTTCTGAAATCAGAAGTCAGATTACTTTGATATTTGGTGCACTGAGAATGGCTATTTTCTGCACAGTTCAATCAGGATATTTTGACTTCTTGTCCAAAGTCATTGGTCAGATTGCACACACACACACAAAGAGAGATTTCTGTTGCCATCTAAATTACAGAAAGTGTGCATTTCTTGGGTAGGTACCCTGTTGCTGTTAACTGTCGTAAAATAGGCTATTAGCAAATTTTCTGGGGTTGTCTGTCAATGTCATACTTTTATCCTTGAGCTTGTGAAATCAAGGTCCATTAAGTTTTGGAGCAAGCCCAGTGGACTATTTCAATGGACTGAGGCCGTTTAAGTTAGGCTAAATATCTTGTAATTAATATCCAGATTTCATTTCACTGTAATAAGATAAATGTATGATGGCATTTGAAAGTATTTAAAGAAGATAAAACTGGTTGAAGTGTTACATGACATTGAAATGTTATATTTTCAGAAGAGTTCAAAAAATATTTAATGACAGTTTTATTGACTTACATGTATATTGCCATTATTTATGTAAATAAAAGTTTTAAAATTTACAAGTTTTGTTTGGAGTAGATTTTTCATTAAAGGGGACTGTATTTATGGAAATCATTTTTTCCATATAATGAGTACTTTTCCTTGAATATTCTCCAGATAAGAATTCTTTTTCTTGCATATTCTTGAGACAAGAATTCTCTTTCTTGAATATTCTTAGGACAAGAATTCTCTTTCTTGAATATTCTCCAGATAAGAATTCTTTTTCTTGCATATTCTTGAGACAAGAATTCTTTCTTGAATATTCTTAGGACAAGAATTCTCTTTCTTGAATATTCTTGGGCCAAGAATTCTGTTGCTTGAATATTCTTGAGGCAAGAATTCTTTTTCCTAAATATTCTTGAGACAAGAATTCTCTTTCTTGAATATTCTTGAGACAAGAATCCTCTTTCTTGAATATTCTTGAGACAAGAATCCTCTTTCTTGAATATTCTTGGGACAAGAATTCTCTTTCTTGAATATTCTTGAGACAAGAATCCTCTTTCTTGAATATTCTTGGGACAAGAATTCTCTTTCTTGAATATTCTTGGGACAAGAATTCTCTTTCTTGAATATTCTTGGGACAAGAATTCTCTTTCTTGAATATTCTTGAGACAAGAATTCTTTTTCTTGAATATTCTTGAGACAAGAATTCTTTTTCTTGATAATTCTTGGGACAAGAGTTCTATTTCTTGATTATTCTTAAGACAAGAATTCTTTTTCCTGAATATTCTTGGGGCAAGAATTCTTTTTCTTGAATATTCTTGAGACAAGAATTCTCTTTCTTGAATATTCTTCGGACAAGAATTCTCTTTCTTGAATATTCTTGGGACAAGAACTCTTTTTCTTGAATATTCTTGGGACAAGAATTCTCTTTCTTGAATATTCTTGGGACAAGAATTCTATTTCTTGAATATTCTTGGCACAAGAATTCTCTTCCTTGAATATTCTTGGGATAAGAATTCTATTTCTTGAATATTCTTGAGACAAGAATTCTATTTCCTCAATATTCTTGAGACAAGAATTCTCTTTCTTGAATATTCTTGGGACAAGAATTCTCTTTCTTGAATATTCTTGGGGCAAGAATTCTTTTTCTTGAATATTCTTGGGACAAGAATTCTCTTTCTTGAATATTCTTGGGGCAAGAATTCTCTTTCTTGAATACTCTTGGGACAAGAATTCTCTTTCTTGAATATTCTTGGGACAAGAATTCTCTTTCTTGATAATTCTTGGGACAAGAATTCTATTTCTTGAAAATTCTTGGGACAAGAATTCTATTTCTTGAAAATTCTTGGGACAAGAATTCTCTTTCTTGAATATTCTTGGGGCAAGAATTCTTTTTCTTGAATATTCTTGGGACAAGAATTCTCTTTCTTGAATATTCTTGGGGCAAGAATTCTCTTTCTTGAATACTCTTGGGACAAGAATTCTCTTTCTTGAATATTCTTGGGACAAGAATTCTCTTTCTTGATAATTCTTGGGACAAGAATTCTATTTCTTGAAAATTCTTGGGACAAGAATTCTATTTCTTGAAAATTCTTGGGACAAGAATTCTCTTTCTTGAATATTCTTGGGACAAGAATGCTCTTTCTTGAATATTCTTGGGACAAGAATTCTTTTTCTTGATAATTCTCGGGACAAGAATTCTATTTCTTGATAATTCTCGGGACAAGAATTCTCTTTCTTGAATATTCTTGGGACAAGAATTCTCTTTCTTGAATATTCTTGGGACAAGAATTCTTTTTCTTGATAATTCTCAGGACAGAATTCTCTTTCTTGAAAATTCTTGGGACAAGAATTCTCTTTCTTGAATATTCTTGGGACAAGATTCCCTTTTCTTGAATATTCTTGGGAGAAGAATTCTTTTCCTTGAATGTTCTTTGGACAAGAATTCTCTTTCTTGAATAATCTTGGCACAAGAATCCTCTTTCTTGATTATTCTTGGGACAAGAATTCTGTTTCTTGAATATTCTTGAGACAAGAATTTATTCTTGAGAACATTCTTGGGACAAGAATTCTCTTTCTTGAATATTCTTGAGACAAGAATTATTTTTCTTGAATATTCTTGAAACAAGTTCTTAGGACAAGATTTTTGGGTAAACCTGGCATAAGAAAAAAATTCTTGATATAAGAATTTATCGGTTAGAATTTTCAAGAATTGCAATTCTTAACCTACTGATTCTTGTCTCAAGAATTTTTTTCTTGTGTGAAGAATTTTTTTCTTGTCTCAAGAATTTCATTTCTGGTAGTGTATAATTTGTTTTGGACACGTTCCTTATTCTTCAGTTTGAAATGGTTTGCTGAAAGTTCATGCACATCCCACAGTTGTTGATACATGTACATGTACGTTACATACAATGTTTTGAATACACAGTAATGTACATGTACCATTGCTATTTCCCTTCTGTACACAAAGTAGTTTTCTTTGAAAAGCAGAAATCTGTAGTACATCATGTAAACATTTTTAGCACAACTGAACTGATAAGGTTCAGTAGTGCTATAGGTATGGTGATGTGTGTGTGTGTGTGTGTGTGTGTGTGTGTGTGTGTGTGTGTGGACGACTTAAACTAAAAAAAACTGCCAGACCGATTGCCTTGGTGCGATGTCTGTCTGTCTGTCTGTCTGTGTACGACTTAAACTCAAAAACCACCAGGTCGGTTGTCTTGGTATTTGGTGGGGACATTTGGTGTCTAGTTGCAAAATTGTTCAAAGCAATATGATCAAATCACATGTATGTGATTTGGGTCAAAAAGTGTTATTTTTGATCGAAAAACGTACTCATAAACTACTCGGCAGATCGGTCTGAAATTTGATGGGAACTTTCTTAGGGTTACATGTATTAAAAATATGATGTGTTCGTGACATGATAATTCCATCAGTAATATGCAAATTAGGGCTAAAAATGTGTCTATTGGTAAAAGATCTTCAATTCCAAAACTACTCAGCAGATTTGGCTGAAATTTAATGGGGATGCATCTGGAGGTGCATAGATGAAGGAATATTAAGCATATACAATGATCTCATCAGTGATATGCAAATTAGGGGTAAACATATGAATTTTGGTAAAAAACTTATCTCAAAAAGCATTTGGTCAGTGACTCTGACACTGACATTTAATGAGATTTTTCTAGACATGATATTCTGCAGATTTGTTCAAAACATTTGACACAATTGGCCCTAGCAACCATGACCATGCCCTTAGCAACAACCAAATAGCAGTATAATTTAGATAAAGAACAACATCATCTGGTAGGCAAGTGAGTAAACATTCAAAAAAAAATGCAAATATCCCTAGCAACCATGACCATGCCCATAGCAACAGCCAAAAGGTGGTGTATTTCACAAAGATAACAGGGATTCTTAGACAAATGAACAAACATTCAAAAAGGTGTATGCAAATATGCCTAGCAACAAGACCACACAGGGCTCCCACTAGCAAATTAAAACATTTAGCCACTGAATTAGCCAATCTCAAAAAATTTCGCCACTTTCTGTGAATATTAACCATTACGTTAGGCATTAAAATGGTGAAATGTAGTGACGTAGGATATTTTAGCTCTAGAGGAGAAATGACAAGATAAAAGATGTATGCGGGCAAGGAAAAGCTGCTGTGATTTTCGATGACATGGAGCACGTACCACACGGCCCGATAAGAGAAATTTATTTTGAGACACAAGTCGGCCTCTGCTGACCATCATCTTCATTCAATACTATCGATATACTGAGTCGATATCTTGGGGGTAAAGGGACAAGAAACAAATTATTTATGTTAAAATTGTATGTACTGTAATCATTTCTAATTAGACTAATTTTTCTTTCACGATAAAATACCATTCTTTAATTACGTCACACTTACGACATAGGTCAATCTCAGGATCAGGATCAACCATCAAACTATGACAACATAGCTTGGATGAATAATTACCATCACCACATTACTATTTGTCGATGAAATTTTTCATAATGGGTAACAAAAATTAATGAATTTATGAATCATTAAAAAAAATCACCAGCACTTGGTTTACAGCTGACTTGGCGAAAGGTCGACTCATATGCATGTTCGTAGTTCTACAACGTACTGTAGCGACATATATATAATTCAGCTAACTTGGCGTAAGGTCGACTCAAATGCATGTTCGTAGTTCTACAACGTACTGTGGCGACATAATTCGGTCTGAGTTTTGACTTCCAGAAGTAGGAATCAAACGGTCCAATCTCACAGCCAGCCAGGACATAGTTTCAACTTACTCTTCCAAAGGATTTATATTCTGTTGAAAAATCACAAGATTTTCCCATAATTCAACAATAGCAACATGACCACGCCCATAGCAACAGCCAAATGATAGCGTATATCGCAAAGATAGCAACATAGTTGGATAGGCAACTGGATAGTCTTTCAACAAATGAACACCTATTGTTAGCATGGACTATATGGATAAACATTTTTAAAAACTGTACAGTTGTGTTTCAACGCCATTTGCGTTATTTTTGTAAATGTTACTGTCCTGCTCTTTATTATTTGCAAACATGGTGTATATTTGGCCCAATGTTTTTCCTTTTGGTACATATATGTATGTATACATAATTCATGATGCAAGATTAAGGGTGAAACGAGAATACATCAATGCACATTGCGATATTTTTTGATGAAAGGAAAAGTAATCAGGCTTATTTCTTATAGTTATATTGATTACAGCTGTCACCTTGCTTGGGAGATAAAATAAAATAAAATAGTTGATTTAAAATCTCGTAAAGAAGCTCCACTGAACATGAGTTCGGCCATTTTGGAAATGTCCTGCAATGAATTGTGGGAAAATCCTCTGGTGATAATATCATATTTACCACAAACTCTTTGTGTTCAGAAATACAAATCTTATCAAACTATGACAACATAGCTTGGATGAATAATTACCATCACCACATTACTATTTGTCGATGAAATTTTTCATAATGGGTAACAAAAATTAATGAATTTATGAATCATTAAAAAAAATCACCAGCACTTGGTTTACAGCTGACTTGGCGAAAGGTCGACTCATATGCATGTTCGTAGTTCTACAACGTACTGTAGCGACATATATATAATTCAGCTAACTTGGCGTAAGGTCGACTCAAATGCATGTTCGTAGTTCTACAACGTACTGTGGCGACATAATTCGGTCTGAGTTTTGACTTCCAGAAGTAGGAATCAAACGGTCCAATCTCACAGCCAGCCAGGACATAGTTTCAACTTACTCTTCCAAAGGATTTATATTCTGTTGAAAAATCACAAGATTTTCCCATAATTCATCAAAAATGTCGGATAGCATGATCTTATGATGTATAACAATTAGCTGCTTTATGATTTTGTAGCATGTCACATTCATTTTGTTAGTCATCGGCAAATTTCAATCTAATGGTGATGTATTCACGTAATTTGTATTCATGTGCAAATATAAATGTATATACCACCAAAAACTTATATCTCAAAAAGTACTTGGTCAATGAGTCTGAAACTTGGTGAGATGTTTCTGAAAGTGTTATTCTGCAGATTATCTTCAAAACATTTTGACAAAATTGGCCCTAGCAACCATGACCACGCCCTTAGCAACAACCAAATGGCAGTATAGTTTGGTCAAATAACAACATCATCTGGTAGGCAAGTGAGTAAACGTTCAAAACATGTATGCAAATACCCTAGCAACTATGACCATGCCCATAGCAACAGCCAAACGGTGGTGTATTTCACAAAGATAAAAGGAATTAATAGACAATTGAATAAACATTCAAAAAATGTATGTAAATTTGCCTAGCAACAAGACCACGCCCATAGCAATGGCCAAATAATCACATATATTGCAAAGATAACAGGAATAGAAAGACATGAATAAACATTCAAAAATGTATGCAAATGTGCCTGGCAACAAGACCCCGCCCATAGCAAGTCAAATGATCACATATATTGCAAAGATATTAGGATTTGACAGATAAATGAATAAACATTCAAAAAATGTATGCAAATGTGCCTAGCAACAAGACCATGCACATAGCAACAGCCAATGATTACATATTGCAAAGATAATATCAGGAATTCATACACAAGTGAACAAAAACATGCAAAAATGTATGCAAATGTGCCTAGCAACATGACCACGCCCATAGCAACAGCCAAATGATAGCGTATATCGCAAAGATAGCAACATAGTTGGATAGGCAACTGGATAGTCTTTCAACAAATGAACACCTATTGTTAGCATGGACTATATGGATAAACATTTTTAAAAACTGTACAGTTGTGTTTCAACGCCATTTGCGTTATTTTTGTAAATGTTACTGTCCTGCTCTTTATTATTTGCAAACATGGTGTATATTTGGCCCAATGTTTTTCCTTTTGGTACATATATGTATGTATACATAATTCATGATGCAAGATTAAGGGTGAAACGAGAATACATCAATGCACATTGCGATATTTTTTGATGAAAGGAAAAGTAATCAGGCTTATTTCTTATAGTTATATTGATTACAGCTGTCACCTTGCTTGGGAGATAAAATAAAATAAAATAGTTGATTTAAAATCTCGTAAAGAAGCTCCACTGAACATGAGTTCGGCCATTTTGGAAATGTCCTGCAATGAATTGTGGGAAAATCCTCTGGTGATAATATCATATTTACCACAAACTCTTTGTGTTCAGAAATACAAATCTTATCTGCTTTGTACCCTGAAAAGTTCTTGTCAAATGAAGAGCAACTATATCAATGAAATGTAAAGTCTGTTTGCAAATCAATGTAATATTTCAGTAATGTAATAGTCATTCAGCATGTTGTGTTTCTGACAAAAAGTGTAGCTGTGTACACATCTCACCAGTATACTGGGTACATACATGTATACCATGTTATGCACATTGCACACTGCATTATTAAACAAAACAATGTACATGATGTAACTGGTGACAATTTCCAATGGGCACTGAGTGTGGGATACCATGGTGACAATTCCCAACATGCACGGAGCTTCTGGTGAGAGATGCATAAATTCAGCAAATGTCATCACTTGACTTTTTTGGTGTAAATAATTATGACTTCAGATTATTCAAGGAAATTTCTTTGAAGTATTTTGTGCCAGAAACTCTAGCAGACAGGATGGTTGACTCAAAATGATTGTTACATTGCAGGTTGACCACCAGTCTACTACAACAGTTGATAATTATAAAATATAAGTGTAATTCTTATGATAAATCAGTCTCGTTCCCAAGTGTTGATGAGATTCATGCATACACATGTACAAGTGTACCTTTCTCAGTACTTTACAATTTTATATATTCCCCAAAATTTGTAAAATTATTAGCCAGGAAATAATTCAAGTATTTTAATGCCTGACACATAAATTTTCTGTGAGAAATGAACTATGGTTGAGAGATAAAGAAGGAGAAATATGGAAAATGGCTTGGAAGTACCCCCAAATCTCAAATTGTGAAAAATGGTTTGAAGTGCTCAAACTCAATTCATTTGACTTGTGTGTATGTACAGCCACCATGTACATGTATGTGTACATTTATATACCTGGTGTGTATGTACATGTATGTGTACATTTATACACCCAGTGTGTATTTACATGTATGTGTATATTTTATATACCCAGTGTGTATGTACATGTATGTGTACATTTATACACCCAGTGTGTATTTACATGTATGTGTACATTTATATACCCAGTGTGTATGTACATGTATGTGTACATTTATACACCCAGTGTGTATGTACATGTATGTGTACATTTATACACCCAGTGTGTATGTACATGTATGTGTACATTTATACACCCAGTGTGTATGTACACTTATGTGTACATTTATATACCCAATGTGTATGTACATGTACATGTATGTGTACATTTATACACCCAGTGTGTATGTACATGTATGTGTACATTTATACACCCAGTGTGTATGTACATATGTACATTTATACACCCAGTGTGTATGTACATGTATGTGTACATTTATATACCCAGTGTGTATGTACATGTACATGTATGTGTACATTTATATACCCAGTGTGTATACATGTATGTGTACATTTATATACCCAGTGTGTATGTACATGTTTGTGTACATTTATATACCCAGTGTGTATGTACATGTATGTGTACATTTATATACCCAGTGTATATGTGTACATTTATATAATTAACTGTGGACCAAAACATACCTGTGCATTTACAATGTAAACTTTACTATATGCCCATAACAACATCAGCTGTACTAAGATTCCATTGGTTGCAATGACAATTAATGTTCATAGTTATTCCATATACACATGTACTATATAGTCACATGTACATGTAGTGTAGTGTAGTGACTCATGTATGTTTCCCTTTCAAATGTCATTGGAATTTTTCTGAGGGGAAAGAGCAATTTGAAACAACCCAAGATTTGTATGGCCTGATATTGATGTGTGCTTTCTTGGATACATGTAGTGTATTAATATGACTGATGCCCCATTCCAATGAGAAAGACAGTTAGTCTTCCTAACTTACATGTGTACATGTATGGTTTTAAACACACCCCTCCCCCATTTATGAAGTCCTGCATGTACAAGATTCAGACCTGTATTGCACCAATGAATTTTAAAAGGAGTTCCCCAGCAGTTCAACAATGTTATTATATATTAAATATAGCTTTCAAATTTCATATACAAAAACATGTGTGCGTTCCCAGAATGCAACAATGTAAAAATGTACCCCTCCCCTAGACTGTGTGTACATATACATATACCTTATATCATATGTGAGGATTATAGAAGCATGAAACTCTGAGTTATGATATTAAGTATATATGTATACATGTACCTTGTATATATACATGTATGTTAGCTATAACTTGTATAACTTTCAATTATGTAGTCCTCACATAAGTAACCTAATTGTACTTGTATGAACAGAATACCATATACATGTACATGTATTTATATTAGTGTACATTACATGTAAATTTAACTATATATCATAAAAACATTACTTTCAGTATTAAAACTAAAACTGTTTTGTTTGGTACTAAATGTGTTGTGACTCCATGCTACTGTTGTGTTGAAACACTCTTGAGAAGACTTCATCTGTACAATCCATGTATTTATTTTAAGTTAACCCTGTCTTACAAAAATGTATCTGTACAATCCACTGCATGTATTCATTTTAACCCAGTCTTCTTGTAAGTTATTTAAATTTGTTTATTCATGCATTTCTGTTTTCCATGTAATACTTTGCGATGAAGGCATCTACATGTAGCGCAGGATCAATGTGTTCATTTTTAGTCCTCAAGGGGCACCGCCCAGAGGGGACTTATACATTGGGTTGTGTCCATGCGTCTGTCTGTCTGTGCATGCATGTGTGCATTCCCCCTCATATCTCTGGGATTTCATCCAAACCTGATATAAAGATATTATACTACATGTATGTGAGACATGTGCACATCACTTTGTTTTACGACCAAATCAATTATGGCTGAATGGTGGCCATATTTGTTGTTAAATTTCACAAGATTCATCATAACTTTGTATGTGTAATATGTAGTGACGCCATTTCAAGCACCTACACCCATATTAGCAAGTATGATCTTTCTTTTAAGATTTTGACCTTGAAAGTCTTCTTCAAGGTCAAATAGCTAAATATGGGTTATCTTCAAAGCTTTTTTTTCAAACATTTAAAGTGATGATATTTTAATCATGTCTTGTTTTTGAATGTCACTTAATTGCATGACCATGACCTGAATAGCAAAATGGCAGCCATGTTTGTGATAAACAAGCACAATTTGCCTATCTCCATAAGTTTGATACATAATTATGGACACCATTCAAGTGTCTACCCTCACATTATCAATGATGAGCTTTCTTATGAAATATTGATCTTTCTTTCTTGAGAACTTCATGTATGTTAACTCAAGAAGTTGAATACACAAAGACTCCATTTACATGTCTATACACAAAGGTCAGCTTTCTTTTCATATCTTGACCTTTGACTTTGATCTCAATAATCAAGGTCAAATTGTAAATTGGTCAATAAATTATGAAGTTTTGTATTAGAGAAACCATTCAAACATGCACAATAACTTGGCCATAAACACACGAGTTGGGAGTATGTCTTCAATTGAAGGCTTGTATTACATGTGTTGATATTACAGACATAAATGACATTGTATATCTATGTCATATGTACTGGTATGTGATGTTTCTACTAAATGTGTTTGATATTACAGACATAAATGTGTTCATTGTACTAAATGTGTTTGATATTGCAGACACAAAGAATCCTAGTTAA
Organism: Glandiceps talaboti; assembly: GCF_964340395.1. Taxonomy (NCBI): domain Eukaryota; kingdom Metazoa; phylum Hemichordata; class Enteropneusta; family Spengelidae; genus Glandiceps; species Glandiceps talaboti. The sequence continues at coordinate 1,703,906 of NC_135552.1, forward strand.
AGGTGGCAAGGTAGTCAATGCTGACTATTCCTTTGATGCTGATGTCTACATTGAAGATGGAGTTATTCGGTAAATATTTCCAGAATGCCTTCCTCCAATTATCCACACATCATCCTTCTAATTCCATTCTTCATTACTTCTTAACTCACCCTTCTCCTCATTTGTTCCTTTCGCTTTCTTATTCCATCGATCTATCCTCAGTTCACCACTTTCAGTACACTTAACGTCTCTACAAATATACCACCCCTCATAATCATTATGATGTTCAGTTCTTACATGTACACCCTAAATCCATTGACAAGCATAAACTCAACTTGATTTTGGAGAAGCAAATTCCTTTTATTACATTTTTAGCACAACTGAACTGATGAGGCTCATTAGTGCTATAGGCATGGCAAAGTGTCTGTCTGTGTGTGTGTGTCTGTCTGTCTGTCAGTCTGTGTTTGTTTGTGTGTGTGTGTGTGTGTGTGTGTGTGTGTGTGTAAAGAATTTAAAGTAAAAAATGCTGCACTGATTGCTATAATATTTAGTGGGCGTACTACCTTGGGGGTCTAGTTGGGAAATTGTTCAAATCAAAATGATCTTATCGCCGGTGTGGGATTTGGGTAAAAAAAATGTTATATTGGGTCAAAAAAACTTAAACTCAAAAACTACAGGGCAGATCGGTCTGAAATTTGGTAGGAATTTTCTTAGGTGTGTTTAAATTAAGAATTCTTCATGACATGATGATCCCTTTAGTGATATGCAAATTAGGGCTAAAAATGTGTCTTTTTTGGTCAAAAATCTTTAATTCCAAATCTACTGAGCAGATTGGGCGGAAACTTAATGGGGATCCATCTGGGTTTGTATAGATAATGAAATATTAAACATATGATTTTGTCAGTGATATGCAAATTAGGTGTAAAATGTGAATTTTGTTCAAAAACTTATTTCAAAAAGTTCTTGGTCAATGCGACTGACTGAAATTTGGGGAGATGTTTCTAGAAGTGTTATTCTGCAGATTTTCTTCAAAACACTTTGGCAATTGTGTCAATATGCCCTAGCAACTATGACCACGCCCTTAGCAATAACCAAATGGCAGTATATTTTGGTTCAATAACAACATCATCTGGTAGGCAAGTAAATAAACATTCAAAAATGTATGCAAATACCCTAACAACTGTGACTTTGCCCATAGCAATAGCTAAACAGTGGTGTATTTCACAAAGATAACAAGGATTAATAGACAAGTGAACCAAACATTCAAAAAATGTATGCAAATATGCCCAGCAACAAGACCACACCCATGGCAACAGCCAAATGATCACATATATTGCAAAGATAACAGGGATTAATAGCCAAATGAATAAACATTCATAAAAATGTATGCAAATGTGCTTAGCAACAAGACCACGCCCATAGCAACAGCCAAATGATCACATATAATGCAAAGATAACAGGGATTAATAACCAAATGAATAAACATTCAAAAATATATGCGGATATACCTAGCAACATGACCATGCCCATAGCAACAGCCAAATGATTGCGTATATTGCAAAGATAACAACAGGGTTGGATAGGCAACTGGATAATCATTCAGCAAATGAACACCTATACCTAGCATGGATCAGCATGTGGGTAAACATTTTTTAGAAACTACAGTTTGTGATACATCGCCATTGGCACAATTTTATGTGTAGTACTAGTAGATAGATATATAGTTTTCATTTTATATGTAGTAGATAGACATATAGTTTGTAGTAGATAGACATATAGTTTGTAGTAGATAGACATATAGTTTGTAGTAGATAGACATAGTTTTCATTTTATATGTAGTAGATAGACATATAGTTTGTAGTAGATAGACATATAGTTTGTAGTAGATAGACATATAGTTTTCATTTTATATGTAGTAGATAGACATATAGTTTGTAGTAGATAGACATATAGTTTGTAGTAGATAGACATATAGTTTTCATTTTATACGTAGTAGATAGACATATAGTTTGTAGTAGATAGACATATAGTTTGTAGTAGATAGACATAGTTTTCATTTTATATGTAGTAGATAGACATATAGTTTGTAGTAGATAGACATATAGTTTTCATTTTATATGTAGTAGATAGACATAGTTTGTAGTAGATAGACATATAGTTTGTAGTAGATAGACATATAGTTTGTAGTAGATAGACATATAGTTTGTAGTAGATAGACATATAGTTTGTAGTAGATAGACATATAGTTTGTAGTAGATAGACATATAGTTTGTAGTAGATAGACATATAGTTTTCATTTTATATGTAGTAGATAGACATATAGTTTGTAGTAGATAGACATATAGTTTGTTGTAGATAGGCATATAGTTTGTAGTAGATAGACATATAGTTTGTAGTAGATAGGCATATAGTTTGTAGTAGATAGGCATATAGTTTTCATTTTATATGTACATTTGTAGTAGATAGACATATAGTTTTCATTTTATAGACATATAGTTTTCATTTTATGTGTAGTAGATTGGTAATTATATAATTTTCATTATACTAGACTTCAGTGACATGTTCTTTCTTCACTTCTGCAGCCAAGTCGGAAAAGACTTGATCACCCCTGGAGGAGCTACTATCATAGATGCCAGTGGTAAACTGGTTATGCCTGGTGGTATTGATACTCATACTCATTTTGAAATGCCATTTATGTGTACTGTATCTGCTGATGACTACTATCAAGGCACTAAGGCTGCATTGGCTGGTGGTACCACTATGATCAGTAAGTTGTACAGTCAGGGGTATACATTTAAAGTCTGTAAATATATACAGCACAGTTTTATTCTTACATTTATACATTTATCCCCATTCCCAATCAACCTAGCAAGAGATCAAAAATTGCCTACTTAGGGGGCCTTATTCCCCCAATATGCCAATTAAAAATCCTCACTTGCATGGCTATATATGTGTGTTCCCAGCTCCTAGCAGACTTCATTGAATATTCAAGTTCGAAAATACCAGTTTTTCCCATTGTGACCTTTTTCAGTGTTCTTATTAGAGATTACTTGTTTGGTCATTGTTTTGTTCAGAATGGTAGCGAGAGTGATTAGTTTTGTGCAGTGAGTTCATTTTCATACTTCCACTTGTTATGTTTGTTGGTGGGTAGTTGTGGTCTTGTTGCACTGACAGAACATCTATGCCACAAATAATTCTACAACCACATTTGTTTGTCCTGTAACCAGTGTTGTTTGTCATTTACTCTGTTTATGGAATATTTGTAATTTAATATCAGGCAGTGTATTAGTATTACTGTGAGTTCGTTGTCTAGACTGATTTACAATCTCACCATCTATCTTGATTTGTGTTTTGATGCTAGACATGTCACATGGTTGTGTTTCACTGACTAGAATATCGATACCACAGCCTTTAGCGGCTTTGTTTTTTTATTTTTGCTCCGTAACCAGTTTAGTTTGATACTTGGTTTAATACAGTCCTTGCCAACAACTGGAAATCCGAAGTGATGCATAGTTGTTGGGTAATTGCTTGTCGGTTTTAAGCACAACTGAACAGAGGTTCAGTAGTGCTATAGGTATCGCCTGGCGTCTGTCTGTCTGTCTGTCTGTGTGTGTGTGTGTGTGTGTGTGTGTGTGTCTGTGTGTCTGTGTGTGTGTGTGTGTGTGTGTGTGTGTGTGTCTGTGTGTGTCTGTGTGTGTCTGTGTAAACAACTTAAAGTCAAAAACCGCTGAACCGATTGCCATGATATTTGGTGGGTCCATTACCTTGGGTGTCTAGTTGGGAAATTGTTCAAATGAAAATGATCGCATCAGAAATGTGCATTTTACGTTTAGAAATGTGATTTCTTGTATTACAAAATGCTTTGACTTCAGCCTGGAAATGAAAAATTCTTGTTTTATTGATTCAATGAAATCATTAAATCTTTTATGGTCTACTTCACACATCAGTGTGAATGGCGTAAAGATTAACACCTGTTTAAGGTTGTTTGGCAACCTAGGCCTGTTTTTAGCACAGCTGAATTAAATCTTAGACACTATGCTTAAAACAGGTTCATATAAATGCACAATCCTTAGGCATTCAAAAAACAGTTTGTACAAAGAATAAGAAGTCACACATTTTATGGGGAAAGAAAAATAGTCATATCAAGACCTCCATGATCATACTGTGTTTGGCAGGTTGAATTTCCTGTATGTACCGATTGCCATGATATTTGATGGGTGTATTACCGTGGTTGTCTAGTTGGGAAATTGTTCAAATCAAAATGATCTTACTACCGGTGTGTGATATGGGTCGGAAAATTTAATTTTTGGTCAAAAAACTTACTCAAAAACTATTGGGCAGATCAGTCTGAAATTTGGCGGGAACATTCTTAGGGGTGTCTAAGCATTCAAAATATGTTTGCAAATGTGCCTAGCAACAAGACCATGCCCATAGCAACAGCCAAACGGTGAGGTATTTCACAAAGATAACCACTGGGATTAAGACAATTGAATATTAAGCATTCAAAAAATGTAATGTAAATTTGCCTTACAACAAGACCACGCCCATAGCAACAGCCAAGTCATCTCATATATTACAAAGATAACAGGAATTGATAGACAAATGAATAAGCATTCAAAAAATGTATGCAAATTTGCCTAGCAACAAGGCCACACTCATAGCAACAGCCAATCAGTGATGTATTTCACCAAGATAACCATGGGGATGGATAGACAATTGAATAAACATTCAAAAAATGTGTTACCTGCCTAGCAACAAGACCACGCCCATAGCAACAACCAAATAATCACATATTTTGCAAAGATAACACAGACACATTCCAAAAGTGTATGCAAATGTGCCAGCACAGTTACCTACTTCACATCATTCATACGAAAGTATGTAGTAGTAAATATATGTAGCATAATTAATTTCTATGTTATTGTAATTTTCCTTTTCCAAGAAACAACTGTTACATAATTGTTCATCAAATCACACTTCCAAATATCACCGATATAAATATGTCACCCAGAAAAGTAACCCATGGTATATGACAAGCTTTCAAACTTTCTTAATATGAAAAGTTTACCCATCTATGTAAGCACAAATTGTTAAGGAAAAATTTTGGGAACAGTCCGTCTGCTATGTATTAATTTTGTTTTAAAATGTCTTAAATAACGCTGTAGTGTTTCTGTTACATGTTAGGAAGGTAAAAGTGGTTTAATAGATGTATATATGCACAAAGTTTTATTTTGTAATACAAACTGTATGTACATATACTGTTACTACCAGGTATATTAGAGATAAAATTCCAAAGTATTCTCTCTGCTTCATCTTTGCAGTGGACTTTGTTATGCCACAGAAGGGAGAATCCCTGATAGGGGCATATGACAAATGGCGTGCACGTGCTGACCCTAAAGTCTGTTGTGACTATTCTCTTCATGTTGCTGTGACTTGGTGGAGTGACAAAGTTGCTGAAGAAATGGAAGAACTGGCCAAGGATAAAGGTAAAATTTCAATCTAGTATTCTGTCTGATTTCAAATTCCCTGCTTCTCTTTATGTTGATAAGGGAATGTATTGTGAGAGATGTTTCCACCGAGACTCTTATATGATGACGGTTCAATGAAACAAACCTGCATTTGTCTAAGGATGTGCTTGGTGTTGGAAAAAGCTGTTGGAGTGTGAGTTGTACATGTACTGTGTGTTTGTATTTTGAGTTAGTGACAGATAGTTACATTTTTTACTGACAGAGGTATGTCTTTGTTTAGTATGCTGGGTTGTTTTTTTACTGACAGGTGTCTTTGTTTAGTATGCTGGGTTGTTTTTTTACTGACAGGTATGTCTTTGTTTAGTATGCTGGGTTGTTTTTTTACTGACAGAGGTATGTCTTTGTTTAGTATGCTGGGTTGTTTTTTTACTGACAGGTGTCTTTGTTTAGTATGCTGGGTTGTTTTTTTACTGACAGGTGTCTTTGTTTAGTATGCTGGGTTGTTTTTTTACTGACAGAGGTATGTCTTTGTTTAGTATGCTGGGTTGGTTTTTTACTGACAGAGGTATGTCTTTGTTTAGTATGCTGGGTTGTTTTTTTTACTGACAGAGGTATGTCTTTGTTTAGTATGCTGGGTTTTTTTTTTACTGACAGAGGTATGTCTTTGTTTAGTATGCTGGGTTGTTTTTTTTACTGACAGAGGTATGTCTTTGTTTAGTATGCTGGGTTGTTTTTTTACTGACAGGTATGTTTAGTATGCTGGGTTGTGACAAATAAAGATTCATGATTGTGTGCACTTCTTTTGTCGTAATGGTTGTAGTGCAAATAACAATCACTCTTTCAGTCTAGTTAACTTTTTCTCCTTTGATCAACTAATTTCTATATTTTTAGCACAACTAAACTGAGGTTCAGTAGTGCACAGTGAATGTGTGTGTGTGTGTGTGTGTGTGTGTGTGTGTGTGTGTGTGTGTGTGTGTGTGTGTGTGGGTAAATGACAAAGACAAAAACCACCAGACTGATTAGCTTGGTATTTGATGGAGACACTACTTAGGACATGTTGGTGGGAAATTGTTCAAATGAAAATGATCTCATCAGAGAAGTGTGTTTTGGGTCACAAATGTGATTTTTGGTCATTGGTGCTATTTTTGTCTATTTCAAGGTATCAATTCTTTCAAGATGTTTATGGCATACAAGGGTGTCTTCATGGTAGATGACACAGAGGTAAGAAGTCCTTCAAATAAGTTAATCAAATGTGATATTTGTAGAAATTAGCATATTTACTGACTTGTCCTGTTAAGAGTTAGAACAATACAATTCTCAGGAAAGAGTTCGACTATATGTTTTGATCAAAGATACCGTCAATTTTTCATATGATCCATTTGTCATTCTGCCTTTAATATTATAATTGTCACCAAAGTATGGATATTGACCTGACAACCACAAAACACTTCACCAGTATTGATATTGACCTGACAACCACAAACACTTCACCACTATGGATATTGACCTGACAACCACAAACACTTCACCAGTATTGATATTGACCTGACAACCACAAACACTGCACCAGTATTGATATTGACCTGACAACCACAAACACTTCACCAGTATGGATATTGACCTGACAACCGCAAACACTTCACCAGTATTGATATTGACCTGACAACCACAAACACTTCACCAGTATTGATATTGACCTGACAACCACAAAACACTTCACCAGTATGGATATTGACCTGACAACCACAAAACACTTCACCAGTATTGATATTGACCTGACAACCACAAAACACTTCACCAGTATGGATATTGACCTGACAACTACAAACACTGCACGAGTATGGATATTGACCTGACAACCACACACAAACACTTGTCAACTATCGTTATTCTTCATTGTAGTGCACTTAAACTGTTTCTAGACAATCCTCAACTAATACAATGTTTGAGGTTCACCTTTTCCATCTCCTGTACCATTTATGTAACAAATATTTTAAACAATGGAACTATTTTGACCACTAAGTTGAATATGTGATGAAAACCAAATGTGTTTTTATAGTAAGGGTCACTATAAGATGACACAACATTGTAGGATGATAGAGACAACATTGTAGGATGATAGAGACAACATTGTAGGATGATAGACACAACATTGTATGATGATAGAGACAACATTGTAGGATGATAGAGACAACATTGTAGGATGATAGAGACAACATTGTAGGATGATAGACACAACATTGTAGGATGATAGAGACAACATTGTAGGATGATAGACACAACATTGTAAGATGATAGAGACAACATTGTAGGATGATAGAGACAACATTGTAGGATGATAGAGACAACATTGTAGGATGATAGAGACAACATTGTAGGATGATAGAGACAACATTGTAGGATGATAGAGACAACATTGTAAGATGATAGAGACAACATTGTAAGATGATAGAGACAACATTGTAAGATGATAGAGACAACATTGTAGGATGATAGAGACAACATTGTAAGATGATAGAGACAACATTGTAAGATGATAGAGACAACATTGTAGGATGATGGAGACAACATTGTAAGATGATAGAGACAACAATTTAAGATGATAGAGACAACATTGTAGGATGATAGAGACAACATTGTAAGATGATAGAGACAACATTGTAAGATGATAGACACAACATTGTAGGATGATAGAGACAACATTGTAGGATGATAGAGACAACATTGTAAGATGATAGAGACAACATTGTAAGATGATAGACACAACATTGTAGGATGATAGAGACAACATTGTAGGATGATAGAGACAACATTGTAAGATGATAGACACAACATTGTAAGATGATAGAGACAACATTGTAGGATGATAGATACAACATTGTAGGATGATAGAGACAACATTGTAGGATGATAGAGACAACATTGTAAGATGATAGAGACAACATTGTAGGATGATAGAGACAACATTGTAGGATGATAGAGACAACATTGTAGGATGATAGAGACAACATTGTAAGATGATAGAGACAACATTGTAGGATGATAGAGACAACATTGTAGGATGATAGAGACAACATTGTAGGATGATAGACACAACATTGTAGGATGATAGAGACAACATTGTAGGATGATAGAGACAACATTGTAGGATGATAGACACAACATTGTATGATGATAGAGACAACATTGTAGGATGATAGAGACAACATTGTAGGATGATAGAGACAACATTGTAGGATGATAGACACAACATTGTAGGATGATAGAGACAACATTGTAGGATGATAGACACAACATTGTAAGATGATAGAGACAACATTGTAGGATGATAGAGACAACATTGTAGGATGATAGAGACAACATTGTAGGATGATAGAGACAACATTGTAGGATGATAGAGACAACATTGTAGGATGATAGAGACAACATTGTAAGATGATAGAGACAACATTGTAAGATGATAGAGACAACATTGTAAGATGATAGAGACAACATTGTAGGATGATAGAGACAACATTGTAAGATGATAGAGACAACATTGTAAGATGATAGAGACAACATTGTAGGATGATGGAGACAACATTGTAAGATGATAGAGACAACAATTTAAGATGATAGAGACAACATTGTAGGATGATAGAGACAACATTGTAAGATGATAGAGACAACATTGTAAGATGATAGACACAACATTGTAGGATGATAGAGACAACATTGTAGGATGATAGAGACAACATTGTAAGATGATAGAGACAACATTGTAAGATGATAGACACAACATTGTAGGATGATAGAGACAACATTGTAGGATGATAGAGACAACATTGTAAGATGATAGACACAACATTGTAAGATGATAGAGACAACATTGTAGGATGATAGATACAACATTGTAGGATGATAGAGACAACATTGTAGGATGATAGAGACAACATTGTAAGATGATAGAGACAACATTGTAGGATGATAGAGACAACATTGTAGGATGATAGAGACAACATTGTAGGATGATAGAGACAACATTGTAAGATGATAGAGACAACATTGTAGGATGATAGAGACAACATTGTAGGATGATAGAGACAACATTGTAGGATGATAGACACAACATTGTAGGATGATAGAGACAACATTGTAGGATGATAGAGACAACATTGTAGGATGATAGAGACAACATTGTAGGATGATAGACACAACATTGTAGGATGATAGAGACAACATTGTAGGATGATAGAGACAACATTGTAGGATGATAGACACAACATTGTAGGATGATAGAGACAACATTGTAGGATGATAGAGACAACATTGTAGGATGATAGAGACAACATTGTAAGATGATAGAGACAACATTGTAGGATGATAGAGACAACATTGTAAGATGATAGAGACAACATTGTAAGATGATAGAGACAACATTGTAGGATGATAGAGACAACATTGTAGGATGATAGAGACAACATTGTAAGATGATAGAGACAACATTGTAGGATGATAGAGACAACATTGTAGGATGATAGAGACAACATTGTAGGATGATAGAGACAACATTGTAGGATGATAGAGACAACATTGTAGGATGATAGAGACAACATTGTAGGATGATAGAGACAACATTGTAGGATGATAGAGACAACATTGTAGGATGATAGAGACAACATTGTAGGATGATAGAGACAACATTTTAACAGACAGATGAAAATAACTCTGCATATTAATATTGTGTTCCAGTTGTATCATATTTTCAAACGTTGTAAGGAGTTAGGTGCTTTGGCTCAAGTTCATGCAGAGAATGGAGACTTGATTGATGAGGTATGTAATTTATTCATAGTACGGTATTCTAACTACAGTTGCTACAAACTCACCAATTCATAGTATGGTATTCTAACTACAGTTACTATAAACTCACCAATTCATAGTATGGTATTCTAACTACAGTTACTATAAACTCACCAATTCATAGTATGGTATTCTAACTACAGTTACTACAAACTCACCAATTCATAGTATGGTATTCTAACTACAGTTACTACAAACTCACCAATTCATAGTATGGTATTCTAACTACAGTTACTACAAATTCACCAATTTAGAGTACGGTATTTGAAGTACAGTTACTATAAACTCATCACCAATGTACAAACAAATATGTTTAGCTATATTTTAACGAACATCTGCTAATTTGAACAATTTCAGGAGTTTGACCTCTATTTTTTTTCACCCTGAGTTTCTGAACTTCCTGGAGTTATCTCCCACTAGATATAAAACAATATATCTGAAACTATTGTGGAAAAAAACTGAAGGTATTCAAGCAAGCATTGAACAGAACAAAGTTTCCTGAGCTGTGTGCTACTGATGTTATTCATTTATTTATTAGTCCATGCCGGACGAAAGTCCGGGACGGGGACTTATGGATTGGGTTCCGTCTGTCCGTCCGTCCGTCCGTCCGTCCGTCCGCAGCTGTTTCTTGGAGATGCCTGGACCAATTTTTTTCAAACTTGGTACAGGGGCAACATACAATGGCATATATATGCACGTCAATTTGTTTCATGATACGATCCAATATGGCCGCCTAGCAGCCATTTTGTTTGCAAATTTTCCCTGTCTAAAGCCATAACTCAGACATGCTTGAACAGATCTCATTCAAAGTTGGTATTAGGACAGTGTTCTATGACATACATGTGCATATTCATTGTTGTCATGATACGATCCAATATGGCCGCCTAGCAGCCATTTTGTTTGCGAATTGTCCATGTCCAAAGCCATAACTCAGACATGCTTGAAAAGATCTCATTCAAAGTTGGTATTAGGACAGTGTTCTATGCCGTACATGTGCATATCCATTTTCATTGTGATACGATCCAATATGGCTACCTGGCAGCCATTTTGTTTGCGAATTTTCCATGTCCAAAGCCATAACTCAGACATGCTTGAACAGATCTCATTCAAAGTTGGTATTAGGACAGTGTTCTATGACATACATGTGCATATCCATTTTCGCCGTGATACGACCCCCCCATACCCAACCCATCCTTTATTGTTGGAGGCATATTCCATGTCCAACAAGCAGACACAACATATCTAAGTCTGTTTGATTTAGGTTCACAATTGTTGTTGCGTGATCAGAGTAGTGATAATTCCTTAAAAACCAATCATAGAGGGGACTATGTCATTCTCAATGACTTGTTTATTTAGTGATTACCTAAATTAATTATGTTTATTTATTACACATTAGTGTTCTAAGAAGATATTGGCGTTAGGTATCACTGGACCAGAAGGCCATGAAATGTGCAGACCAGAGGAGGTAAGGATGTATGCATGTCTTTTTAGGTCAGTTATCAATTTCATTGTCATAGTAACACATATTCAATGAAATGAAATTCACAAACAAAAATGCCCACAGTTTAGGACTTTGTTCTTTTCGGTTGTCATATAAATTCTAGAACAACTTCAAATATTGTATACCTGACAGAAACATGTGTTGTAATAAGCTATTATGGCTTTATTTGTACATTTGATGTCCCTCAATCTATGCAAACACCACAGCTACCATGGAAACTATGTTTCTCACATTCATAGGTTTTATAGATTTTCTTGGGATCAATTTTGAGTGTTAAAAATAAGTGAAATGTAAAAACGATTGTTGCATGCCAATTTTATATTCTACTTAGAACAATGTAAATGTACTGTAACTCCAATAGAGTAATCACTGCAAGTCTATATTCTAGTCAGTACAATGTATATATACTCCAATAGAGTAATCACTGCAAGTCTATATTCTAGTCAGTACAATGTATATATACTCCAATAGAGTAATCACTGCAAATCTATATTCTAGTCAGTACAATGTATATATACTCCAATAGAGTAATCACTGCAAATCTATATTCTAGTCAGTACAATGTATATATACTCCAATAGAGTAATCACTGCAAGTCTATATTCTAGTCAGTACAATGTATATATACTCCAATAGAGTAATCACTGCAAGTCTATATTCTAGTCAGTACAATGTATATATACTCCAATAGAGTAATCACTGCAAGTCTATATTCTAGTCAGTACAATGTATATATACTCCAATAGAGTAATCACTGCAAGTCTATATTCTAGTCAGTGCAATGTATATATACTCCAATAGAGTAATCACTGCAAGTCTATATTCTAGTCAGTACAATGTATATATACTCCAATAGAGTAATCACTGCAAGTCTATATTCTAGTCAGTACAATGTATATATACTCCAATAGAGTAATCACTGCAAGTCTATATTCTAGTCAGTACAATGTATATATACTCCAATAGAGTAATCACTGCAAGTCTATATTCTAGTTAGTGCAATGTATATATACTCCAATAGAGTAATCACTGCAAGTCTATATTCTAGTCAGTGCAATGTATATATACTCCAATAGAGTAATCACTGCAAATCTATAGTCTAGTCAGTACAATGTATATATACTCCAATAGAGTAATCACTGCAAATCTATATTCTAGTTAGTACAATGTATATATACTCCAATAGAGTAATCACTGCAAGTCTATATTCTAGTCAGTGCAATGTATATATACTCCAATAGAGTAATCACTGCAAGTCTATATTCTAGTCAGTACAATGTATATATACTCCAATAGAGTAATCACTGCAAGTCTATATTCTAGTCAGTACAATATATATATACTCCAATAGAGTAATCACTGCAAATCTATATTCTAGTCAGTACAATGTATATATACTCCAATAGAGTAATCACTGCAAATCTATATTCTAGTCAGTACAATGTATATATACTCCAATAGAGTAATCACTGCAAGTCTATATTCTAGTCAGTACAATGTATATATACTCCAATAGAGTAATCACTGCAAATCTATATTCTAGTCAGTACAATGTATATATACTCCAATAGAGTAATCACTGCAAGTCTATATTCTAGTCAGTACAATGTATATATACTCCAATAGAGTAATCACTGCAAGTCTATATTCTAGTCAGTACAATGTATATATACTCCAATAGAGTAATCACTGCAAGTCTATATTCTAGTTAGTACAATATATATATATACTCCAATAGAGTAATCACTGCAAGTCTATATTCTAGTCAGTACAATGTATATATACTCCAATAGAGTAATCACTGCAAGTCTATATTCTAGTCTGTACAATGTATATATACTCCAATAGAGTAATCACTGCAAATCTATATTCTAGTCAGTACAATATATATATACTCCAATAGAGTAATCACTGCAAGTCTATATTCTAGTTAGTACAATGTATATATACTCCAATAGAGTAATCACTGCAAATCTATATTCTAGTTAGTACAATGTATATATACTCCAATAGAGTAATCACTGCAAATCTATATTCTAGTTAGTGCAATGTATATATACTCCAATAGAGTAATCACTGCAAGTCTATATTCTAGTTAGTGCAATGTATATATACTCCAATAGAGTAATCACTGCAAGTCTATATTCTAGTTAGTACAATGTATATATACTCCAATAGAGTAATCACTGCAAATCTATATTCTAGTTAGTACAATGTATATATACTCCAATAGAGTAATCACTGCAAGTCTATATTCTAGTCAGTGCAATGTATATATACTCCAATAGAGTAATCACTGCAAGTCTATATTCTAGTCAGTACAATGTATATATACTCCAATAGAGTAATCACTGCAAATCTATATTCTAGTCAGTACAATGTATATATACTCCAATAGAGTAATCACTGCAAATCTATATTCTAGTTAGTACAATGTATATATACTCCAATAGAGTAATCACTGCAAGTCTATATTCTAGTCAGTACAATGTATATATACTCCAATAGAGTAATCACTGCAAATCTATATTCTAGTTAGTACAATGTATATATACTCCAATAGAGTAATCACTGCAAATCTATATTCTAGTTAGTACAATGTATATATACTCCAATAGAGTAATCACTGCAAATCTATATTCTAGTCAGTACAATGTATATATACTCCAATAGAGTAATCACTGCAAATCTATATTCTAGTTAGTACAATGTATATATACTCCAATAGAGTAATCACTGCAAATCTATATTCTAGTTAGTACAATGTATATATACTCCAATAGAGTAATCACTGCAAATCTATATTCTAGTCAGTACAATGTATATATACTCCAATAGAGTAATCACTGCAAGTCTATATTCTAGTCAGTGCAATGTATATATACTCCAATAGAGTAATCACTGCAAGTCTATATTCTAGTCAGTACAATGTATATATACTCCAATAGAGTAATCACTGCAAGTCTACCGGTAGGTACACAATCGAAATAATTTAAGAAGTTTTGTCTTTTATCTCATATGCTATTAAAGAGGTTGAGGCAGAGGCTGTAAACAGAGCTATCTGTACAGCTAAATTATGTAACGTATCTTTGTATGTTGTCAAAGTTATGAGCAAGAGTTCTGCCAATATCATATCGACTGCTAGGAAGGAAGGTGATTGTAACAGAGATTGCAATATGATTCTTTTCTTTTCTTTTTCTCTGTTTGTACCCACTCTTTGTGATGTGTTGTGTTTTATTTTTGTTGTCTGTATTTTATCTATTTTGTTTGTTTATTTGTTTACTTTGTACACCCTGTGCACCCCATATATGCAGGTTGAAGCAGAAGCAACAAATCGTGCTATAGTAATAGCCAATCAGGTCAATTGTCCTGTTTATATTGTTCATGTTATGAGTAAAAGTGCAGCTAATGTCATCTCAGCAGCAAGGAAAACAGGTAAATCAAACGTCAACTTTCAGGCTGTTTTTACAAGTTCACAAGTAATATTGATGAAAGGAACAATCCACAAGCATTATTTTTGTTGGTCATACCACTTTTACTGAATGGCAGCCATATTTGTAGTTAAAAATCATTATTTAATGCATCTCAAAAACTGTAATACATAAGAGCCTCCACTCAAGTTCTACTCAGATGCAAGCTATCTTTGGAGACCTTGACCTGTGACCTTGACCTTCTGGGCTAATTATCAAAATCAGCCCAATTCCTGCCTATCACAGACAGACAGATATTGGCAATTTCTTTTAAGTCATGTTTACAAGTATTGGGAAGAAAAGATTTATACACAAACATTATTTTTGGTGCTTATTTAATTTTTACTGAATGGCCACTATATTTGTAGTCAAAATCATTATTTACTGTATGGCAGCCATATTTGTTGTAAACAGTCACTGTATTTGATACTGCATAACTAAATAACTTCAGTCATAGACTATATTCATAGAACCATCAAAATTAAGCTATTGCTTACATATTGCTTAACAATTATGTGTGGCTAATGTCTTTTAGATCATGTCTATAGATAATGCAGAACTGAGGTAGGTAAAGGGTCCAGAATTGAACAGTTGCGAGGCAAAGTGCGAGATCTAGCACTTTGTTAGTTTTTGCGAAGTGCGAGAGTGTAAACAACGAAGTGTCTCCAACGCCCGATTATATTGTGGTCTTGTTCGCATTATACTACCATTGCCACTCCTGAGTTCCATCGTCTGCACCTTGTTGTAAACCATGGCTGAGTTCCATCGTCTGCACCTTGTTGTAAACCATGGCTGATCAAGAGAAATCTTTTGCAATTCCCAGTGTTTTTTTTTTAAGGCCAGTAAGCCGGTAAATGTTCCTTGGTTTCCCCAATCAATTTACCGGAGTTCCCCACGGGTGTGGCCATGAAAAGACGGAAAACATATAAAATGCTTTGAAAATGGTGTTTTAACTAATAAAGAAGGAAGTTAGCTTCATAAAATATCTTCAGTATGATGATAATTTTTTTTTTGAAAAACAATGCATAGTCCGATTGTATGTTTTGCTTTCCGCCATACGAAAATCAATTGTTTTGATACATAACATGTACCCCTAACCCCTGTCACAATCAATGTAAAAAGACGCTAAAGTAATGTTGCAATTTTCGTTTTTATTGTTGTGTCTACCTGGAAAATTACTGCGCTGGTTCATACAGACACAGCACAGTGCACTCAACACATCACGCTCCCACATCAAAAACTCACACTGTACATGTCAAGCCATAGTTCTCTCCACCATGTTCATTTTTTTTTTCACAAGGGCAACAGTGAGCAAGGGTCGTTTTTTGAAAGAAGATGAAACCGTTTCGTACATAGTTTTCAAGAAGGACAGTCATCTGACAGAACTTTCTGCTTAGATGACTGCACTAAGATTTTGAAAGGTCAAAGATTGTACTGTGGCGACACATGTAATGTCTGAACTATTAAACGAAAGGGAAGGGACAGAAGGGAAACTTTTCATTTGATACTGACGTAGCCGTGGAAAATCTTACTTCCGTATTGTTTCTTAAAAGAAGCAAATCATAGACATAGCGACTTTAAAAACCATAGGTTATGGAGTACATGTACATGTAAAAATGGACCCTTCCAAGACTTTGCCACGTGCACGGCCCACCCATTCACGAACAGTGGACTTGCCCACATTGAGACCACGTACTAGTACATTGCGTCATGTGTTGTCTTCCAGTGAAGCCCTTTGCCACCCGATAAGTAAGTTCCGACGGATGGGTAAGAAATATATTAGATCATTTTCGTTTCTAATTCGATAATTGGGAATTAGAATGTACCATTTTGTTCATTTTTGTGACATTTTATTTAGTGTCACCAAAGTAGTGTCGATCAACAACGCGAGACGGGATGTGTTTAGATGTAAACGATCCATTGATTTGAGTTGCCTTCAAGGCAATGAGAGTTCAGGTGCCGAAATCACAAGTCGTCTTCATTTGATGATTTAACTTAAAGGGGTTTGGTGTGTTTTGTTGGGGAAAAAAAACATGCTAGGGACAGTTTTCTGGCCGAAAAATTGATCTAGCATTTTGTCAAAAAGTGGTGAAATGCTAGAGCTAGCACTTTGCCCCACAACTGTTCATATTTGGACTTCTGTTACCTGCAGAACCAAATAAACATACACATGCATTAGTTTTGGTGATCATATCACATTTTTATCAATGGCAGACATATTTGTAGTGAACAATCATGATTTACCACTTGACTCTAAAACATTAATACATGGAGACTACAAATAAAGTGTCTATCTGAGGGGACCTATGTCTTCTATATGAAGACTTGTTCATTTCTTTCTTTTCACCAGTCTAAAACCTTGCAAACATTGGGTATGATCTTCACATCTGTTGCACATAGCCATAAATTACTATCATGCTACATGAAATAAAGTTATGTGTTTTGCTCCTGAAAGGGGGGGGGGGGGGGCTCTTAAAGGGGAATGCCACTTCAAGAAATAAAGGTATTATAATTTTGATAAACTTTGGATTCAGGGGAGTCATTTCACAATTTCACATCATAGAAACTCCATGATTGCCAAGAAACCCCAAATTAAAACTTTATTTCACCTCTATTGTTCTCACACAAGTCCACTGTTGCATCATGGGACCTAGCAGATATGCATATTTATTAGATGAGCAATGACTTCTAAGTGGAGCACTGATTATGAAACATGTTGTGATCTTATTTGTTGTAGACTTGTTTATATCTAAGTGTTGTATAAAGTATCACCCATTTACTTTATAAGTACCCATTGTTTACTGTATAAGTATCCATTGTTTACTGTATAAGTACCCATTGTTTACTGTATAAGTATCCATTGTTTACTGTATAAGTACCCATTGTTTACTGTATAAGTATCCATTGTTTACTGTATAAGTATCCATTGTTTACTGTATAAGTACCCATTGTTTACTGTATAAGTACCCATTGTTTACTGTATAAGTATCCATTGTTTACTGTATAATTATCCATTGTTTACTGTATAAGTACCCATTGTTTACTGTATAAGTATCCATTGTTTACTGTATAAGTATCCATTGTTTACTGTATAAGTACCCATTGTTTACTGTATAAGTACCCATTATTTACTGTATATATTATTTTATAGTTGTTATTACTAATAATCCAACTATTCTATAATTATTATGTTTGATAGGTCATGTTGTATTTGGTGAACCCATTGCTGCATCCCTTGGTTGTGACGGTACTCACTACTACAATAAATGTTGGCGTCATGCTGCAGGCTATGTAATGGGACCACCACTCAGACCAGATACTACTACTGCTGGCTATCTGATGGACATGTTGTCCAAGTAAGTTAACTGTACACCATAGCCATGGATGGCTCAACATATTGGGTTACATTATTTTGTAATTTTTACTGTGTTGTGATCAATTTTATTGTGTTGTTATATGTTGGCTAGGTTTGTTAATAGTATAGCCTTACAGTCTATGTTGTGTATGTTGGCTAGGTTTGTTAATAGTATAGCCTTACAGTCTATGTTGTGTATGTTGGCTAGGTTTGTTAATAGTATAGCCTTACAGTCTATGTTGTTATATGTTGGCTAGGTTTGTTAATAGTATAGCCTTACAGTCTATGTTGTGTATGTTGGCTAGGTTTGTTAATAGTATAGCCTTACAGTCTATGTTGTTATATGTTGGCTAGGTTTGTTAATAGTATAGCCTTACAGTCTATGTTGTGTATGTTGGCTAGGTTTGTTAATAGTATAGCCTTACAGTCTATGTTGTTATATGTTGGCTAGGTTTGTTAATAGTATAGCCTTACAGTCTATGTTGTTATATGTTGGCTAGGTTTGTTAATAGTATAGCCTTACAGTCTATGTTGTGTATGTTGGCTAGGTTTGTTAATAGTATAGCCTTACAGTCTATGTTGTGTATGTTGGCTAGGTTTGTTAATAGTATAGCCTTGCAGTCTATGTTGTTATATGTTGGCTAGGTTTGTTAATAGTATAGCCTTACAGTCTATGTTGTTATATGTTGGCTAGGTTTGTTAATAGTATAGCCTTACAGTCTATGTTGTTATATGTTGGCTAGGTTTGTTAATAGTATAGCCTTACAGTCTATGTTGTTATATGAATTGGCTAGGTTTGTTAATAGTATAGCCTTACAGTCTATGTTGTGTATGTTGGCTAGGTTTGTTAATAGTATAGCCTTACAGTCTATGTTGTGTATGTTGGCTAGGTTTGTTAATAGTATAGCCTTACAGTCTATGTTGTGTATGTTGGCTAGGTTTGTTAATAGTATAGCCTTACAGTCTATGTTGTGTATGTTGGCTAGGTTTGTTAATAGTATAGCCTTACAGTCTGTGTTGTTATATGTTGGCTAGGTTTGTTAATAGTATAGCCTTACAGTCTATGTTGTTATATGAATTGGCTAGGTTTGTTAATAGTATAGCCTTACAGTCTATGTTGTGTATGTTGGCTAGGTTTGTTAATAGTATAGCCTTACAGTCTATGTTGTGTATGTTGGCTAGGTTTGTTAATAGTATAGCCTTACAGTCTATGTTGTTATATGTTGGCTAGGTTTGTTAATAGTATAGCCTTACAGTCTGTGTTGTTATATGTTGGCTAGGTTTGTTAATAGTATAGCCTTACAGTCTATGTTGTGTATGTTGGCTAGGTTTGTTAATAGTATAGCCTTACAGTCTATGTTGTGTATGTTGGCTAGGTTTGTTAATAGTATAGCCTTGCAGTCTATGTTGTTATATGTTGGCTAGGTTTGTTAATAGTATAGCCTTACAGTCTATGTTGTTATATGTTGGCTAGGTTTGTTAATAGTATAGCCTTACAGTCTATGTTGTTATATGTTGGCTAGGTTTGTTAATAGTATAGCCTTGCAGTCTATGTTGTTATATGTTGGCTAGGTTTGTTAATAGTATAGCCTTACAGTCTGTGTTGTGTATGTTGGCTAGGTTTGTTAATAGTATAGCCTTACAGTCTATGTTGTTATATGTTGGCTAGGTTTGTTAATAGTATAGCCTAAGCCCTTACAGTCTATGTTGTGTATGTTGGCTAGGTTTGTTAATAGTATAGCCTTACAGTCTGTGTTGTTATATGAATTGGCTAGGTTTGTTAATAGTATAGCCTTACAGTCTATGTTGTTATATGAATTGGCTAGGTTTGTTAATAGTATAGCCTTACAGTCTATGTTGTGTATGTTGGCTAGGTTTGTTAATAGTATAGCCTTACAGTCTATGTTGTGTATGTTGGCTAGGTTTGTTAATAGTATAGCCTTACAGTCTGTGTTGTTATATGTTGGCTAGGTTTGTTAATAGTATAGCCTTACAGTCTATGTTGTGTATGTTGGCTAGGTTTGTTAATAGTATAGCCTTACAGTCTATGTTGTGTATGTTGGCTAGGTTTGTTAATAGTATAGCCTTACAGTCTATGTTGTGTATGTTGGCTAGGTTTGTTAATAGTATAGCCTTACAGTCTATGTTGTGTATGTTGGCTAGGTTTGTTAATAGTATAGCCTTACAGTCTATGTTGTTATATGTTGGCTAGGTTTGTTAATAGTATAGCCTTACAGTCTATGTTGTGTATGTTAACTAGGTTTGTTAATAGTATAGCCTTACAGTCTATGTTGTGTATGTTAACTAGGTTTGTTAATAGTATAGCCTTACAGTCTATGTTGTGTATGTTAACTAGGTTATTTGTAGCCACAAACATGTAATCTCATATTATTTATATGGTACACAGTGATGACTTACAACTGACTGGTACAGACAACTGTACATTCAATGCTGATCAAAAAGCTCTTGGCAAAGATGACTTCACCAAGATTCCCAATGGCATCAATGGAGTTGAAGATAGAATGTCTGTTATCTGGGAGAAGGGAGTGGTAAGGAGCTCTTATGTCATTGTATTGGTTGTATACATCGCCCTGTGGCACTGTTATGTTGCTGTTTGTCACAGTGAATTCAACATCACAAATCTATATTTAGTTAATGAGAGTATGAGAAAAGTATGTTATTACATTGTGTAGTGAGATGTCATTCATATATCACCCAGTGTTTTGTATACAGATCATCTGACTCCAGCAAATTTCACACTGAACTGTTTCGTGTTTGCTGATATTTTATTTAGCACACTGGTAAAATGGATGCCAATCGTTTTGTGGCAGTGACAAGTACCAATGCTGCCAAGATCTTTAATATCTACCCAAGGAAAGGTGTCATTCAAGTGGGATCAGATGCTGATATTGTTGTATGGGATCCAAATGCAACAAGAACAATATCCAAAGACACTCATCACCACGTAAGTTTAGGATTTCAATATCCCATAGTCCTGTTGTCAGAATGTGAACACTAGGAGTGCTGTTCACGGACAGTAGTTGGACCAGAAACTGATGTCCGTGAGAGTTAAGTACAATATATCCTCCCTTTACAAAGTCATTATTTCCCAGGGTTCCAAGGTAAAAATTGATTGCATTTTGAACCAGATAAATATTCTGGTAACTTTATTTCAGATCATGTAACTTTTAAGAACTCTCATCGGTAGTTATTTTAACCATATTTTGTTGACTGCTTTATGTACTGCCATGTGATTCTAGCTCTTGCTTTTCCTCTTGTGAGGCATTGGAATGTACTTAATATGTGTATAAGAATGCCAGAAATGTACTTCTATATAGAAGTCCAAGAATGCCAGACTGAAATGTCCAAGAATGCCAGAAATGTATGGAAATATACAAGAATGCCAGAAATGTATGGAAACGTACAAGAATGCCAGACATGTATGGAAATAAATCAGAATGCCAGAAATCTACAGAAATAGAATGTGAGAAATGTATGGAAATGTACATGAATGCCAGAAATGTACTGAAATGTACAAGAATGGCAGAAATGTACTGAAATGTACAAGAATGTCAGACATGTATGGAAATATATCAGAATGCCAGAAATCTACAGAAATAGTCACTGCACTGTAAAATTCCTACAATGCAGTACGATTTATACTCACGAGAGAATGGCCTGCGCACAACAGAGACATTCACGAACGCACTGCGCAGGCAAAAACTTCCAGCGTTCGATCACTGTGTGCATCAGCCTAACCGAGGTCTGGTGTAAGGGTGATGAACACAGAGTTTTCAGTGCTGCTTTCGAAAGCGTAGAGTACGGACGTTTGTCGCATGTGTGCTACATTCACTGATGAAAACTCTTTCACTCTGAAATTTTTATTGTAAGAATTTGATTTGTTGGTGTCAACAATTTGTATTTTAAAGTCATGCCGAAGTTTTCCAAACGACAAAGGCAATCCTGTGAAGCAAAAAAATTAAGGATTCGTGGGCGTGAAGCCACGTCTTTTGCCCCAAGTTCGGGCAGTACATGCAGTAGTACTTCTACGGCCATGATGGCCACATGTGGTGATACCGATCGAAATCCCGGGTCTGACGATCGCAAAATCGCGATCGGTCGTTCTTACTGTGGATCATCCACTATACTCGATCTTTCGTCTTCGATTTTGTCATCTGGAAGAGCATAGAAAATCCGATGTCAGAACTACATGCACTTTTTGCGATGACAAATTAATGACAAATTAAGTACTGCATTTTGTATTTCAATATTAGAAAATACATCGGCTGTTTCAAATGCTATCTAGTCTGTGGAAACACATACCAAGTACCGTGTACTGTATACCATTGGAAAGCTTAGACCTTACTCTACAATAGTACAATCCGTAAAAATGAGCTCCTGGCTTTCTATGGGAATAATAAATCTTGATTTTGAGGAAAATCCTTGATTTTTATGATTTTGTCTATTCTAAGAGAATAATTACATCGTAAACAACAAAATGATCGTACCTTGGCAGCCATTGCTCCTACCAGTTGACCCATCAGGCCCTTGCAGTGATTGAAGTTGATTTGGCGAAGTAGATAGCAAAAAATGTCCAAAAAAGGGTAAATTTGACATTCTCATTTGCATATCAATAGTTTTGCAATGAAAAAACAGAGGAAGAATAGAAAAATATCGGAAAAATCATAAGAATCTCGGGTTTTCAAATATTTTATTGTGAACGAGGCTGCAACCGAACCCTCTAAGTTATGGCTTATTCACTGAGAACACCCTGATTATATGAAATTTTAACACAGCGCCCTCGTTTGACGAACCTAGGACATTCGTGTTACGGAATCATGATGCATTTAGGGATACATCGTTTATAGTGAGTATGCGAGAAGTGTATGGAAATGTACATGAATGCCAGAAATGTACTGAAATGTACAAGAATGTCAGAAATGGACTGAAATGGACAAGAATGTCAGCCTGAAATGCATAAGAATGTCTGTTATGTACATGTGTACCGAAATGACAGAAATTGATTTAACTTATTTCTGTTTATATTTAATTTGTTTTCTAGGCTGTAGACTTCAATATCTTTGAAGGTATGGAATGCCATGGTGTAGCAGTGACTGTCATATGCCAGGGTAGAGTAGTTGTAGAAGATGGTGTGGTAAGTCAGTGCTTGTATTATCACAAAATAATGGCATCAAATATTGTATTTTAATGTATTGTGTAGAAATAGATTTGTAATTGTGTTGATGACAGACAACATTGGTAGTGGTAATAAGAGTTTCATGATGAGGCAAGACGCTGGTCCAAATAGAACTTGATTTTTTGGGGTTATTCGTGTGAAGGCATAGTCTATTGATTGTGGTATCCCAGGGGCCCTTAAAGTCATAACTTCAAGTCAAAAACCACTGGACCTATTGCCCTGTTATTTGGCGGGTGTATTACCGTGGGTGTCTAGTTTGGAAATTGTTCAAATCAAAATGATCTTACCACCGATGTGTTATTTGGGTAAAAAAATGTGATTTTTGGTTAAAAAAACTTGATACTCAAAAACAACTGTGCAGATCGGTCTGAAATTTGGTGGGAACATTCTTAGGGGCGTTTAGATTAAGAATTGTTCATGACATGATGATCCCATCAGCGACATGCGAATTAGGGCTAAAAATGTGTCTTTTTGATCAAAAATCTTTAATTCCAAAACTACTAAGCAGATTGGGCTGAAATTTAACGGAGATGCACCTGGGGGTATGTAGATGAAGAAATATTAAGCATACAATGATTACATCAGTGATATGCAAATTAGGTGTAAAAATGTGAATTTTGATAAAAACTCGTATCTCAAAAAGTACTTTTTCAATGAGACTGAAACTTGATTAGATTTTTCTAGAAGTGTTATTCTGCAGATTTTCTTCAAAACATTTTGACACAATTGGCCCTAGCAACCATGACCACACCCTTAGCAACAACCAAATGGCAGTATATTTTGGTTAAATAACAACGTGATCTGGTAGGGAAGTGAGTAAACATTCAAAAAAATGTATGCAAATATCTCTAGCAACCATAGCAACAGCCAAACTGTTGTATTCACAAAGATAACAGGCATTAATAGACAAATGAATAAACATTCAAAAAATGTATGCAAATATACCTAGCAACATAGCAACAGCCAAATGATCATGTATATTGCAAAGATAACATCAGGGATTCATAGACAAGGGAACAAACATTCAAAAAATGTATGCAGATATGTCTAGCAACATGGTCACACCCATAGCAACAGCCAAATGGTCACATATATTGCACAGATAACAACAGGGTTGGATAGGCAACTGGATAATCATTCAGCAAATAAACACCTATACCTAGCATGGATCAGCATGTAGATAAACATTTTTAAAAACTGTACAGTTGTGCTACAGTGCCATTGGCGCTATTTTTGAGATATTGTGTCCACGGACAGACACACACACACACATACACAAGACAGACAAAAGCATAGCATAACCTCCCTTATGGGAGGTAAATTCCTGCCTATCACAGACACATTGTAGTGTTCATGTAAATTTTACCCATATTTGTAGTAAACAATCACTATATTTAATACTGTATAATTAAACAACTTCAATCATAGACTATATTCATAGAACAATCAAAATTAAGCTATTTCTTACATATTGTAGATACTTTGTAGCAATTATGTATGGCTAATGTCTATTGATACTTTGTAGCAATTATGTATGGCTAATGTCTATAGATAATGCAGAACCAGATAAACATACACCTGCATTACTTTTGATGCTCATATCACATTTTACTCATTAGCAGGTCGCCATATTTGTAGTAAACAATCATGATTGACCAATTAACTCATATTGCCAGCTTTAAACTTTCTTGTTTAGACATTGACCTTTGACTGAGACCTGGATCTTCAGGTTTACTGAAATTCACAATTTCCCTTCATTATCAAAGACACTTTGTAGTATTTATTTGTTTGCCACCAATTTCTGTAAAAAAAACATCTCTCCATTCAGTCACATTGGGGAGGGGGGGGGGGGGCGCTATGTCTTCTATGAAGACTTGTTATTCCTCTCTGTTCTGGTTATTTTTAATGTAGTGTGCTTTATTAATACATGTGTATGCAATTCTGTTTGTTTTCAGGTGCATGTTACACAAGGTGCTGGTAGATTCATTCCAAATCCTACTAATTCACAAGCCTGCTATGGCAAGGTTAGACGTAGAGATGAGGTTAGTATTTATGTTTGCACACTGTATGAGAAAGTTAACCCTTAAGATGCCAGAGACTTTCCATTCAAATGACCCCCTAGGCCAAGGACTTTTTAGGTTGCACACAGTTGTACACAATGTTTTGATAGTGATCATTTTACACCAAAACAGGTGGGATATGGTCTCATCTATGTGTATACATGAATGTATGGTCAGTAACTTGACCAAGAAATTGGGGAAAATTGGTATAAAACACACGTTTTTGGTCAAAAAAGCATGTGAAATTTAGTTTTTTAGCACAACTGAACTGAGGTTCAGTAGTGCTATAGGGATCGCCCGGCGTCTGTCTGTCTGTGTGTGTGTGGATGTGTGTGTGTGTGTGTGTGTAAACAACTTAAAGTCAAAAACTGCAGAACCGATTGCCATGATATTTGGTGGGTCCATTACCTTGGGTGTCTAGTTGGGAAATTGTTCAAATCAAAATGATCACATCACAGGTGTGTGTGATTTGGGTCAAAAAATGTGATTTTTGGTCAAAAAACTTAAACTCAGAAACTACTGGGCAGATTGGTGCGAAATTTGGTAGGAAGATTCTTTAGGGGGTGTAAAGTAAGATTTGTTCATGACATGATGATTCCATCAGTGATATGCAAATTAGGGCTAAAAATGTGTCTTTTTGGTTAAAAATCTATAATTCCAAAACAACTGGGCAGATTGGGCTGAAATTTGATGGGGATGCATCTTGGGATGTATGGATGAAGATATATTAAGCATACAATGATTCCATGAGTGATATGCAAATTAGGTGTAGGAATGTTCATTTTTGCTCAAAAACTTATATCTCAAAAAGTACTTGGTCAATGAGTCTGAAACTTGGCGAGATGTTTCTGAAACTTATTCTGCAGATTTTCTTCAAAATATTTTGGCAAAATTGGCCCGAGCCACCATGACCACGCCCTTTAGCAACAACCAAATGGCAGTATATTTTGGTCAAATAACAACATCATCTGGTACGCAAGTTTGTAAACATTCAAAAACAGTGGTGTATTTCACAAAGATAACAATGGGGTTTAATAGACAATTGAATATACATTAAAAAATGTATGTAAATTTGCCTAGCAACAAGACCATGCCCATAGCAACAGCCAAATGATCACGTGTATTGCAAAGACAATATCAGGAATTCATACACTAGTGAACAAAAACATACTTAAATGTATGCAAATATATCTAACAACATGACCACGCCCATAGCAACAGCCAAATTATAGCATTTATCGTAAAGATAGCAACATGGTTGGATAGGCAACTGGATAGTTATTCAGCAAATGAACACCTATTGTTAGCATGGACTAACATATGGATAAACATTTTTAAAAACTGTACAGTTGTGCTACAACGCCATTGGCGGTATTTTTGATAAATACAAGGATTACAATTGGAAATTAGCTGTAAAAATTAATAGAAAGATAGTATGGGTGTTGGGTAAAATATTTATCATAAAATCAACAAGTACAGTCCGTTTATGTTTACAGTAAATACAAACAAATTTGCATATACAAATACTGCATACATGTAAGTCTGTAGATAGCAGCATAACGATACGTCTCATGGAAGATTATATCCAACACTTCGTTTGTTAACAAAAATCTGACGAAAGACAACGATGTAGGTCCTGCCACATGATCCTGTCGTACGTCTTCATCAGTTCATGTAAACCAACGTAGCGTAGAAGTAATCGTACAGCATTGACATCTGTGGTTTGTCATCGGCAGGATCGCGGGACCAGCCATTGACGACGTCAGTCCAAAAGTCTATGTTATCGGAGGGTTTTCGATACGTTCTAGGAGGACAAAATTTACTCCCTCAAAAACGTAAAATTCTTCATCATCATAGCTACCACTGTCTAGAAATTGTCGAGAGAAAAACTCTCTGTCTTCCGGGTTTACTTTGTTCAATATATTAGCATAATGTCGATGGTCAACATACATATCTATAGCGGCCGCCATATTAGACATTGCTAAGGTAGGCGCTATTTGCATTCAGCGGCAAAAAGTGAGAAAAATCGAACATGTGACTGTATCCCACCTGAATAATTTAATATTAAATAAGATAACATCGTGTACATCAGTACTTATTATGAGTATAAGGGCGGGACAGCGATAAACCCATTAAAACATCACTTTATTGACAGCATATGCAAATTACCCTGTTGTCGTTGATATCAACGACGTGGCCTAGAGTGCGGAAGTGTTACATCGTGGATATCAACGACGTGGCGTCACAAGGGTTAAGATATATATACTGTATGAGAAAGTTCAGATATATACTGTATGAGAAAGTCAAGACATATATGATATGAGAAAGTTAAGATATATACTGTATGAGAAAGTCAAGATATGTATGGTATGAGAAAGTTAAGATAAATACTGTATGAGAAAGTTAAGATATGTATGGTATGAGAAAGTTAAGATAAATACTGTATGAGAAAGTCAAGATATGTATGGTATGAGAAAGTTAAGATATATACTGTATGAGAAAGTCAAGATATGTATGGTATGAGAAAGTTAAGATATATATGGTATGAGAAAGTTAAGATATATACTGTATGAGAAAGTCAAGATATATATGGTATGAGAAAGTTAAGATATATATGGTATGTGAAAGTTAAGATATGTATGGTATGAGAAAGTTAAGATATATATGGTATGAGAAAGTTAAGGTAGCGGGAAAGGCTAGGACGTCAGTTGAATTTGCATATAAACACTTCATAAAAAACTTGAAGCAGTCACTAGAAACTATTTTTCACACGCAAAAAAAAAATCCATTCATAGTTGGAGACACTACACACGAATTAAATATCCCAACATTGGAAAGTTTTCTGTGTAGCTAGGGGGTTTGATACGCCCTCTACGAGGGAAATGGGGAATACATCCACGCCTACAGTAAAGTCTGAAGACCTTCAAATGATGGTGTAAACTGTAATAATAATCTGACGGCATTTCGAAACACCACTTTAAAACAATTTGCAAATGAAACCGCCATCGGATATAAAAAGAAAAACTTACTCGCTGCATAATACTAATGTGTCACGTTGCACAATTACTACTATACTAGCCCAAAGCTTGAAGTCCAAAGGTTACATGTTTACACATTCAATGATTCATATTTTGGTTGCTTTGATCGTAACACAAATTTGAAAAAGCGAGAATTGTTTTTAACGGATGGCAAAATATTTCATCATGTGGGACACAGTATTAGGTAAATTGACTGCAAACTAAATTCACAATTGCAATTAAAGTCAAAACTACATGTACGGGAGTCACTCAAAGTACGGTACTTTCGGTGACCTTGCACTGTACAAGTACGCGATTTCTTGTGTTCAAAATCTTTCAATGATTTTCTATCCACACCCCTTGAATGTATGAATGGCTAAAGCTCTTTGATGATGAATATCAAACTTGTCCTATTTACGAAATCCATATGTATTTACCAAAAACAATTGGCATAGACTCGCCAACATACAATCACACGACATGTGCTTCCACGTGTACTCATCCCCGATCGGGCCGGCCTTCGGGTACAGCGACTTGCTCCGAAGTCGAGCGTACTCTACTACTACGTGGTAGCGATATACCAATCAAGTCTAGTTTTTGTCTAGCGACAAATTTGTTTGTCAATGACGTCTGTCGATATCAATATTATTTAAACTATCGTGAACAATTCAAGACGTTTTTATCGTGTTATTCGGAGTGAAATGAATGTCTAAACTAAATTCACAATTGCAAGTCAAAACTACATGTGCGGGAGTCACTCAAAGTACGGTACTTCCGGTGACCTTGCACTGTACAACTTCTACAAGTACGCGATTACCAAAAACTAACTAATTTGACAGAAGACATGTTTATTCGTACAAAACTGTCGAATCAAAATCATGCTTTTACTATGTGTATTGAACTGAGTTTGATGTCACACATACTGGGTGTTTAGAGTTTCTCTTTCGCTTCAAGTTCCAGAGCTTGTTGTTGGTACATGGTGTTGCATGTAGCTCTGTGACGGAGGTATCAGTCCTCGATGAGTTTTCCTTATTTTTCTCAGATGCTAAAACTCAGACAGAGCCTTCATGCTTGTTCTTACCTTCTCTATCTTACTTACTGAGCAAACCATTTTGATATTGAATGGCGAATCTCGGTAAAATAACGATTTCTTTGAGCATTTAGTGTATGCATGGTGTAAGCGTAGCATGTGGTATACGTTACTAAAGAACTCGCTAGTGAAAGGACTCTACGCATGCGCAGTGTAGTGTCTATTGTTTACGACCCCTTAGCCTAGTTACATAGTATCACATTCTGGTAGACGCTTGACACGTGTCTTGCTTGAGTGCTTTTCGACACCATACAATCAAGGACGCGCCATATTGATAATCTTTATGTTTACTAGAGGGTCTTAACATGTCAGAATGCCAAACACACCAGCGAATTAGAGCAAAAGAGGTACTGTAAAAATGCTAAAAATACACGAAAAACGTCATTTTTCACCCTTTGTATCTCTTTTTCAAAGCTTTCGATCTACGTTGTTACTCATGGCAATGGAATGAAACCTTTTATGGTCGATAAAACGTGATTATATAAAAATTCTCTCGGTGGTTTTTCGACGTAGCAGGTATACTTCGACAACAAGGTGTCGCCAAAGTAGCACTCATTTTTTACCGAAATTTACAGTTTTAAAAATTCATTAAAAAAAAACGATGATAGATATCGACAAAAACCACTGAGAGAAGTTAGAAAATTCTATAAGGAATATATAAATGCAAAGAAATGATTAAAAGATCATGTAGTTTCCAAGATCGAAATGAAAATATTAAAAAATATTTATTTTTCATATTTACTGGTGTCATATTTCATTAATCATAAAGAAACGCAAAATAATAATACTCCTAAAACAATCATATCAAGAAGGATGTTTGCTGCGAGTTTGGTTGCAATATCTTTATTCTGACATGTTTTATGATTTTTTTTACACAACAAAGAAATGGGAGAAAAATAGCCTTTACTGCTACCTTAAGATATATATGGTATGAGAAAGTTAAGATATATATGGTATGAGAAAGTTAAGATATATATGGTATGAGAAAGTTAAGATATGTATGGTATGAGAAAGTTAAGATATATACTGTATGAGAAAGTTAAGATATGTATGGTATGAGAAAGTCAAGATATGTATGGTATGAGAAAGTTAAGATATGTATGGTATGAGAAAGTTAAGATAAATACTGTATGAGAAAGTCAAGATATATATGGTATGAGAGAAAGTTAAGATATGTATGGTATGAGAAAGTTAAGATATATATGATATGAGAAAGTTAAGATATATACTGTAAGAGAAAGTCAGATATATATGGTATGAGAAAGTTAAGATATATATGGTATGAGAAAGTTAAGATATGTATGGTATGAGAAAGTTAAGATATATATGGTATGAGAAAGTTAAGATATATATGATATGAGAAAGTTAAGATATATATGATATGAGAGAAAGTTAAGATATATATGGTATGAGAAAGTTAAGATATATACTGTATGAGAAAGTTAAGATATATACTGTATGAGAAAGTTAAGATATATACTGTATGAGAAAGTTAAGATATATACTGTATGAGAAAGTTAAGATAAATACTGTATGAGAAAGTCAAGATATATATGGTATGAGAGAAAGTTAAGATATGTATGGTATGAGAAAGTTAAGATATATATGATATGAGAAAGTTAAGATATATACTGTATGAGAAAGTCAGATATATATGGTATGAGAAAGTTAAGATATATATGGTATGAGAAAGTTAAGATATGTATGGTATGAGAAAGTTAAGATATATATGGTATGAGAAAGTTAAGATATATATGATATGAGAAAGTTAAGATATATACTGTATGAGAAAGTTAAGATATGTATGGTATGAGAAAGTTAAGATATACCGTATGTGGTATGAGAAAGTTAAGATATATATGGTATGAGAAAGTTAAGATATATACTGTATGAGAAAGTTAAGATATGTATGGTATGAGAAAGTTAAGATATACCGTATGTGGTATGAGAAAGTTAAGATATATATGGTATGAGAAAGTTAAGATATATATGGTATGAGAAAGTTACGATATATACTGTATGAGAAAGTTAAGATATATATGATATGAGAAAGTTAAGATATATACTGTATGAGAAAGTTAAGATATATATGGTATGAGAAAGTTAAGATATATATGGTATGAGAAAGTTACGATATATACTGTATGAGAAAGTGTAGATTTTTATGATATGGTTAGCATCCAAGACATAAGAAAGTCAAGAGGGTGTTTGCTAGTCAAATGTGGTTTTGTTATTTTTGCATGATTTGCTTAATGGTGATGCTGTAGGGCATCCAATAGTTTTGTTGCCCACCTGCCTTAGAGGGCAACTCTGCCAACACCCCCATAGGCATCTAGTCATTGGTGTTCAAATATCTATTTTCTGATAGGTAAACCAACCACAGAAGGTAGAACGTGAACCCTACACTGGTCCAGTATTTGAACCATCAGCTGATGCAGATCTTCCCAAGGCAACATTGTCACCTATTACCCATCAGGAAGAGTTTGTAGGGAGTAGACCGGCAACACGTCATGGTGGTGGCAGAGATCTCCATGCATCCTCTTTCAGCTTGTCAGGTTAGTTAACAAAGTGTCAATTTGGAAAAGTCACAAAAGAGAATGTTTGCAGAGATTAACTTCCCAATTTGTGATTGCTATCCCCTGACTACACTAATTTAAGGTCCATGTGTACTGGTACTTTAGATAGATAGATAGATAGATAGATAGATAGATAGATAGATAGATAGATAGATAGATAGATAGATAGATAGATAGATAGATAGATAGATAGATGGTCCATGTGTACTAGTACTTTAGATAGATAGATAGAAGGTTCATGTGTACCAGTACTTAGATAGATAGACAGTTCATGTGTACTAGTACTTTAGATAGATAGACGGTTCATGTGTACTAGTACTTTAGATAGATAGATAGATAGATGGTCCATGTGTACTAGTACTTTAGATAGATAGATAAGACGGTTCATGTGTACTGGTACTTTCGATAGATAGACGGTTCATGTGTACCGGTACTTTAGATAGATAGATGGTTCAAGGTACCAGTACTTTAGATAGATAGATAGATAGATGGTCCATGTGTACTAGTACTTTAGATAGATAGATAGATAGACGGTTCATGTGTACCAGTACTTAGATAGATAGATGGTCCATGTGTACCGGTACTTTAGATAGATAGATGGTTCAAGGTACATGTAGAATGCATCTTGGGAACCCATTTCCCTGAACTTTAAAATTCCTAAAATTGCTCTAAACTTTGCCATGTGAAAGATTGCTCCTGGTCTTTTTGAAGTATAAAATAAAACGATCATTTTACATAACCATTCCAACCAACCAATATTTCACATAACCATGCCAACCAACCAATATTTCACATAACCATTCCAACCAACCAATATTTCACATAACCAATGTAACCAACCAACCAATATTTCACATAACCATTCCAACCAACCAATATTTCACATAACCAATGTAACCAACCAACCAATATTTCACATAACCATGTCAACCAACCAATATTTCACATAACCATGTCAACCAACCAATATTTCACATAACCATGTCAACCAACCAATATTTCACATAACCATTCCAACCAACCAATATTTTACATAACCATTCCAACCAACCAATATTTCACATAACCATGTCAACCAACCAATATTTCACATAACCATGTCAACCAACCAATATTTCACATAACCATTCCAACCAACCAATATTTCACATAACCATTCCAACCAACCAATATTTTACATAACCATTCCAACCAACCAATATTTCACATAACCATGCCAACCAACCAATATTTCACATAACCATTCCAACCAACCAATATTTCACATAACCAATGTAACCAACCAACCAATATTTCACATAACCATTCCAACCAACCAATATTTCACATAACCAATGTAACCAACCAACCAATATTTCACATAACCATTCCAACCAACCAATTTTTCACATAACCATGTCAACCAACCAATATTTCACATAACCATGTCAACCAACCAACCAATATTTCACATAACCATGTCAACCAACCAACCAATATTGTACATAACCAATGTAACCAACCAATATTTCACATAACCATGTCAACCAACCAATATTTCACATAACCATTCCAACCAACCAATATTTCACATAACCATTGTAACCAACCAACCAATATTTCACATAACCATGTCGACTAACCAATATTGTACATAACCAATGTAACCAACCAATATTTCACATAACCATGTCAACCAACCAATATTTCACATAACCGTGTCAACCAACCAATATTTCACATAACCATTCCAACCAACCAATATTTCACATAACCATTCCAACCAACCAATATTTCACATAACCATGTCAACCAACCAATATTTCACATAACCATGTCGACTAACCAATATTGTACATAACCAATGTAACCAACCAATATTTCACATAACCATTCCAACCAACCAATATTTCACATAACCATGTCAACCAACCAATATTTCACATAACCATGTCGACTAACCAATATTGTACATAACCAATGTAACCAACCAATATTTCACATAACCATGTCAACCAACCAATATTTCACATAACCAATGTAACCAACCAACCAATATTTCACATAACCATGTCAACCAACCAATATTTCACATAACCCTGTCAACCAACCAATATTTCACATAACCATTCCAACCAACCAATATTTCACATAACCATGTCAACCAACCAATATTTCACATAACCCTGTCAACCAACCAATATTTCACATAACCATGTCAACCAACCAACCAATATTTCACATAACCATTCCAACCAACCAATATTTCACATAACCATGTCAACCAACCAATATTTCACATAACCATGTCAACCAACCAATATTTCACATAACCATTCCAACCAACCAATATTTCACATAACCATTGTAACCAACCAACCAATATTTCACATAACCATGTCAACCAACCAATATTTCACATAACCATGTCAACCAACCAATATTTCACATAACCATGTCGACTAACCAATATTTCACATAACCATTCCAACCAACCAATTTTTCACATAACCATGTCAACCAACCAATATTTCACATAACCATGTCAACCAACCAATATTTCACATAACCAACCAATCAGGGTCCTATCTGATATGAACACAGAATGTATCTTTTCTGTAATTATTGCAAATCGCATTCTGCATATTTTTTTTCCAAAGGTAAGTTTTATTAAGAAAGAATATGCTGTATTAGTATAAGTTCATATATGTTACCAAGTTTATACTAAATCAAAATGATTACTCTTAGATTTAAAATGGGCTTATATGATTATAATTATTACTAAGTACACTTGTGTATGGTCATACACTTTACAGCACATTATTTTTCCCAGTTTGTTTTTGTTACTTGTTTACTCGTATTTTGTAAGCTTGTGTATTACTTACTTTTCTTTTTATGTTACAGCTTAAAAATAGAAGGATTGCCGAAGGACTTTGCATATCATACACATTTTATGTTGATCAATGTAGATAGATAAGAAACAGGGTTCCCACAGACCACTTAAATACAAATATAAACAACACCATCTAACCCCAATTAATATACAGACACACACACACAACATCGTTGGAACATACAAGCTATTGAAAGTTATTGCATTGCAGGCTCAGATTTTTACACATACAAGTGCATTGATTCAAAGTTACAAGTGAACTCCTAGCCTGGAATCCATGCAGAGTGGATTTTTGACATTCGTCTTTCCAATCAAAAGACAAATGTAAAAAGTTCAATCCACATGGCTTCCAGACAAGTGACCGCTATGCTTTACATTACACTGACTTTCACATTGTTCTATGCTTTACATTACACTGACTTTCACATTGTTGTATGCTTTACAACACACTGACTTTCACATTGTTGTATGCTTTACAACACACTGACTTTCACATTGTTCTATGCTTTACAACACACTGACTTTCACATTGTTGTATGCTACATTACACTGACTTTCACATTGTTCTATGCTTTACAACACACTGACTTTCACATTGTTGTATGCTTTACAACACACTGACTTTCACATTGTTCTATGCTTAACAACACACTGACTTTCACATTGTTGTATGCTTTACAACACACTGACTTTCACATTGTTCTATGCTTTACAACACACTGACTTTCACATTGTTCTATGCTTTACAACACACTGACTTTCACATTGTTGTATGCTTTACATTACACTGACTTTCACATTGTTCTATGCTTTACATTACACTGACTTTCACATTGTTCTATGCTTTACAACACACTGACTTTCACATTGTTCTATGCTTTACAACACACTGACTTTCACATTGTTCTATGCTTTACATTACACTGACTTTCACATTGTTGTATGCTTTACAACACACTGACTTTCACATTGTTCTATGCTTTACAACACACTGACTTTCACATTGTTCTATGCTTTACAACACACTGACTTTCACATTGTTCTATGCTTCACATTACACTGACTTTCACATTGTTGTATGCTTTACATTACACTGACTTTCACATTGTTCTATGCTTTACAACACATTGACTTTCACATTGTTCTATGCTTTACAACACACTGACTTTCACATTGTTCTATGCTTTACAACACACTGACTTTCACATTGTTCTATGCTTTACATTACACTGACTTTCACATTGTTGTATGCTTTACAACACACTGACTTTCACATTGTTCTATGCTTTACAACACACTGACTTTCACATTGTTCTATGCTTTACATTACACTGACTTTCACATTGTTCTATGCTTTACATTACACTGACTTTCACATTGTTGTATGCTTTACAACACACTGACTTTCACATTGTTGTATGCTTTACATTACACTGACTTTCACATCGTTGTATGCTTTACAACACACTGACTTTCACATTGTTCTATGCTTTACATTACACTGACTTTCACATTGCTCTATGCTTTACAACACACTGACTTTCACATTGTTGTATGCTTTACAACACATTGACTTTCACATTGTTGTATGCTTTACAACACACTGACTTTCACATTGTTCTACGCTTTACAACACACTGACTTTCACATTGTTCTATGCTTTACAACACACTGACTTTCACATTGTTCTATGCTTTACAACACACTGACTTTCACATTGAAAGACGTAAATTCATATATTAAACTGTCATTAAATAAATTATAACTTTAATGGTCAAACAAAATATGGTAGAAATTACTTGGTTTCCCTAGTTATTTTACCAAAGTTTAACATTATGGTATACTGTATGAAAGTTTTAGCTTATTTCCCCATTCTATTACCAAGTTTCCTAAACATTAACAAAAACTGTGATGGTTAGAATGGAATGTTACAGTTGTTTTCATCATGCAACCCTAAAATTCAGGGTTACAACAACAACCTACAGTGGTGAAATATTGTGTATACAGTACATATCGCTGATTGTGCCATTTTGCATGTCAATTTGATGTATAGAGTATGTTTCATACCTACAGGTCGACAGTTTGATGATCATCTGTCCCCAAGGAATACCTCAAAGATCAGTGCCCCACCCGGTGGTCACTCTAGTATCAGCTTTGGAGATTAGGTTCCTAAGCAATGTAATTATAATATTTTCATCCATAACTGCTGCTTTTGTCTCTCACTCTATCAGTAATACCTTCTTTCTGTTGAAAATTTGCTTTTCAAAAAATAGAAATAGTGTTTTCTGAAATTCAACTGTGAATGTTGAATGAAAAGAGAAACAAAATAAGTAAAGATATCCCCTTCTATAAATGTTACCTGTTGTCATACTGTTACTTTGTTGAGATTATGCTGGATACAAATCTTAGGGTATTCAATGGTTTTGTCTTGTATTTCATTTTCTGTGTTCTCTGGGTTTTTTCTCTTAGTGATATGTTTGATGTGTAAATTATCGCATACCTACCTACACAAGGGTATATTATCACATATCTACCTACACAAGGGTCTATTATCACATATCTACCTACACAAGGGTATATTATCACATATCTACATACACAAGGGTACTAGTATATTATCACATATCTACATACACAAGGGTATATTATCACATATCTACATACACAAGGGTATATTATCACATATCCACCTACACAAGGGTATATTATCACATATCTACCTACACAAGGGTATATTATCACATATCTACCTACACAAGGGTATATTATCACATATCTACCTACACAGGGGTATATCACATCTACCTACACAAGGGTATATTATCACATACCTACCTACCTACACAAGGGTATATTATCACATACCTACCTACCTACACAAGGGTATATTATCACATTCCTACCTACACAAGGGTATATTATCACATACCTACCTACACAAGGGTATATTATCACATTCCTACCTACACAAGGGTATATTATCACATACCTACCTACACAAGGGTATATTATCACATACCTACCTACCTACACAAGGGTATATTATCACATTCCTACCTACACAAGGGTATATTATCACATACCTACCTACACAAGGGTATATTATCACATACCTACCTACACAAGGGTATATTATCACATACCTACCTACACAAGGGTATATTATCACATACATACCTACACAGGGGTATATTATCACATACCTACCTACACAAGGGTATATTATCACATACCTACCTACACAAGGGTATATTATCACATACATACCTACACAAGGGTATACATTTATTTGATATTTAATTCAGTTATTCCATAAAAATCATTATTTCTAATTATACCACAAATTTACATACATGTGCTAATTGTTAGGACATTACAAGGTTTTGGTAAACTCTACAGTAAATGTGAAATCCTGATGTTTATCTTACTAAGTTCTGAACTTCAATCTTTATTAGTCCCTGCCGGACGAAGTCCGGGATGGGGACTTATGGATTGGGTTCCGTTCGCCCGTCCGTCCGTCTGTCCGTCCAGAGCCGTTTCTTGGAGATGCCTGGACCGATTTTTTCAAACTTGGTACAGAGGCAACATACTATGGCATACATATGCACGTCAATTTGTTTCATGATACGATCCAATATGGCCGCCTAGCAGCCATTTTGTTTGTGAATTTTCCCTGTCCAAAGCCATAACTCAGACATGCTTGAACAGATCTCATTCAGAGTTGGTATTAGGACAGTATTCTATGACATACATGTGCATATTCATTGTTGTCGTGATACAATCCAATATGGCTGCCTGGCAGCCATTTTGTTTGCAAATTGTCCATGTCCAAAGCCATAACTCAGACATGCTTGAACAGATCTCATTCAAAGTTGGTATTAGCACAGTGTTCTATGACATACATGTGCATATGCATTTTCGTCGTGATACAGTCCGATATGGCGCAGTTTTCATGTCATAACTCAGACATGCTTGAACAGGTCCCGACCCCCGTACCCAACCCATCCTTTATTGTTGAATGGTTTATTCCATCACGTCATCTTGAAGAGTAGGCATGTCCCAAGTCCAACAAGGAGACACAACATGAGTAGGCATGTTCCATGTCCAACGAGCAGACACAACATATCTAAGTCTGTTTGATTTAGGTTCACAAGTGTTGTTGCATGATCAGAGTAGTGATATCAAGAAAATGACAACATAAACTGCCAGTTCCTTAAAACCCAATCATAGCGGGGACTATGTCATTCTCAATGACTTGTCTTACTAAGTTCTGAACTTCAATCTTTTATACTTGAAATCCCAATGTTGGAATCCCATGTTGTTGCGTTAGTGCTATCCTGTCAGTATCACTAAGCTGTTAAAATAAACATAAATGTCAGATGCTAAAATTATACTTCCCATTATTCATAATGCTGAATTAATTACTTCCCTTATCTATGCACATTGACACCAGGCAAGGTTGCAGTCCCTTACATCATCACCCCCCCCCCAGCTTATTTCTTTGTGTTAGTGTTTTAAACTTGTTTCTTGTGCTTTATATCACATACCCTACATTAATTTCTTTTTGTTTCTCCTTGCAGTGTGCAACACATCATATTACAACACCCATCATTATTAATATTCTTGTTATTGATTGCTCAAAGCATTTGATTTTGTACCATTTCTTTCTCCCATCATCTTTCATGTATGAGTTGTGACACATGGTTTGATCTTGTTGTTGATTCAATCTTTCTTGTGAGCATTGAGACTAGATTTGTCAGCAGAACCCCTAGACCAGTATCCTAGATATGGTTACAATAAATAGCACCGTCTATTTGAGATTTGTGATCACACATACACTCTTGTGAATTCATCAAAACTGACCACAGTGTATGGTCTTGTGAATTCATCAAAACTGACCACAGTGTATGGTCTTGTGAATTCATCAAAACTAACCACAGTGTGTGGTCTTGTGAATTCATCAAAACTGACCACAGTGTATGGTCTTGTGAATTCATCAAAACTGACCACAGTGTATGGTCTTGTGAATTCATCAAAACTGACCACAGTGTATGGTCTTGTGAATTCATCAAAACTGACCACAGTGTATGGTCTTGTGAATTCATCTAAAACTGACCACAGTGCATGGTCTTGTGAATTCATCAAAACTGACCACAGTGTGTGGTCTTGTGAATTCATCAAAACTAACCACAGTGTGTGGTCTTGTGAATTCATCAAAACTGACCACAGTGTATGGTCTTGTGAATTCATCTAAAACTGACCACAGTGCGTGGTCTTGTGAATTCATCAAAACTGACCACAGTGCGTGGTCTTGTGAATTCATCAAAACTGACCACAGTGTATGGTCTTGTGAATTCATCAAAACTGACCACAGTGCGTGGTCTTGTGAATTCATCAAAACTGACCACAGTGTATGGTCTTGTGAATTCATCAAAACTGACCACAGTGTGTGGTCTTGTGAATTCATCTAAAACTGACCACAGTGTATGGTCTTGTGAATTCATCAAAACTGACCACAGTGCGTGGTCTTGTAAATTCATCTAAAACTGACCACAGTGTGTGGTCTTGTGAATTCATCTAAAACTGACCACAGTGCGTGGTCTTGTGAATTCATCTAAAACTGACCACAGTGCGTGGTCTTGTGAATTCATCTAAAACTGACCACAGTGCGTGGTCTTGTGAATTCATCAAAACTAACCACAGTGTATGGTCTTGTGAATTCATCAAAACTGACCACAGTGCATGGTCTTGTGAATTCATCAAAACTGACCACAGTGTATGGTCTTGTGAATTCATCAAAACTGACCACAGTGTATGGTCTTGTGAATTCATCAAAACTGACCACAGTGTATGGTCTTGTGAAATCATCTAAAACTGACCACAGTGCGTGGTCTTGTGAATTCATCTAAAACTGACCACAGTGTATGGTCTTGTGAATTCATCTAAAACTGACCACAGTGCGTGGTCTTGTGAATTCATCAAAACTGACCACAGTGTGTGGTCTTGTGAATTCATCAAAACTGACCACAGTGTATGGTCTTGTGAATTCATCAAAACTGACCACAGTGCGTGGTCTTCTTCTTCATCACAAGCTCTATCTTAGTTTCTCTGGAAATCCATAATGCCATGCTGTCCCTTTAGACTCTACAAGGTGCTACTTGTGAGAAAGTGTATGCTCTGAAAGGTCACTGGCTTCTGTGAGAAAGTGTATGCTCTGAAAGATCAAACCACTGGCTTCTGTGCACACTTTCCTCAACTCTACTACTATTATTATAGGAAGTGTGAGTCTGTTTTTATGTAGTTTTTTTTACTCAGTTCTCAACAATGTCTTTGTACTTCTGTTTAATGTTGTTCTTGGTATTTTAATGTGTAAGATTATATGTATATATTTTTTCTGTGTTGTTGCATGACAAATTTCCCCTTGAGGGATGATAATTTATAGACATACGGATTTCATTGTTTACATTCCTGGCCATTGTTATTGTTTACATTCCTGGCTGTTGTTATTGTTTACACTCCCAGCTGTTATTGTTATTTACACTCCTGGCAGTTGTTGTTATTGTTTACACTCCTGGCAGTTGTTGTTATTGTTTACACTCCCAGCTGTTGTTGTTATTGTTTACACTCCCAGCTGTTGTTGTTATTGTTTACACTCCTGGCTGTCGTGGTTAATAAGAGTGTCAATAGTGATAAATCTAGCAATCTACAGATTCTATGCATTCTATGCATTGTCAATCTGAAATTTGATGTACACAACTTTACTAATGTTTGTTTACAGCTAACTTTAGACGATTGCAAATTTGTGGTCTTAACTTTTTGATGTAAAATAATGTAATCTGCAAAATTCCCTGCAGATATTAGAAGAAATGAGAAATTAAAACTTTGGTGAAAACACCAGTGAATAGTTAAAGACACAAAGGCTCAAACTACAGCAATGTATGAGACTCTGTGTGCTTTGTTGTTGTTGATCTTCATCACCACCATTACATTCCTTTGTAAACACAATGTCAAAAGTAGTAACTGCTCCCCATGCCAAATGTTAAAACCAATATACATACAGCAAGCAAGTCTTTTTTCAGGACTCCCATTTTCTCATATAAGCTCATTTTTAATAATACAAGAAATTTACTTTTACCATAAAATTATTGATTTCAAAGGATTTGTTGCTGACTGAAAATGAACAATTGTTTTTAAGTCGTTATGGCTGAACTAAGAAAAAAAAGCACATCAAGATTTTTTTGTGTAAACAATCTTCAGAATGATTTTTCTCTTGCTGAACACAAACATAAATATAAATTCATGTAATAATCCAATGTTTGACAGTAATTAGTACTGAGTGATTAGTTAATGTAAAAATCCAATGTTTGACA
The DNA here is from genome assembly GCF_964340395.1 of Glandiceps talaboti. Taxonomy (NCBI): domain Eukaryota; kingdom Metazoa; phylum Hemichordata; class Enteropneusta; family Spengelidae; genus Glandiceps; species Glandiceps talaboti. The sequence continues at coordinate 1,746,700 of NC_135552.1, forward strand.
GTAATTAGTACTGAGTGATTAGTTCATGTAAAAATCCAATGTTTGACAGTAATTAGTACTGAGTGATTAGTTAATGTAAAAATCCAATGTTTGACAGTAATTAGTACTGAGTGATTAGTTCATGTAAAAATCCAATGTTTGACAGTAATTAGTACTGAGTGATTAGTTCATGTAAAAATCCAATGTTTGACAATAATTAGTACTGAGTGATTAGTTCATGTAAAAATCCAATGTTTGACAGTAATTAGTACTGAGTGATTAGTTCATGTAAAAATCCAATGTTTACTATACATCCACTGTGTCCATGTCTTGTTCATTTACTTGACATGTAACATAGTGTCTCTATCAGGCTATCATAGAGGAACTGATCTCACTTTTGTACTGAACCAAGTTGATACAAAGTATGGACAACTTTAGATCATAATAAACAAAGCAAACTGAGTTATCTTTTCTCCCAGATTTGAATCAAATCATTGACTGATAAATCTGACATGACCCTGATCACAGACTTGCTTCATATACGCCAAATTTACTTCACTTAACACCCTTAAATCATAAAGTTTTGTCAAATACAACTTTCTTACCATATTTTCTTTATGTCTGCTAACAAACATTGTGAAGATTGAAGATGACTTCATAATTACAAATATTGTTTGTGTCTCATTATGTCTTTCAGGCGCACAAGGTGATGACCCTGGACCACAGAAGAGTCCACGTCACGCCCAACGTCGTATCTTAGCACCACCAGGAGGACAGTCTAGCCTTCACTTTTAGATATCACATCCTGATCCTGACCACATTCAGCCATTGAACAAAGTAGTAGCACTCTGAGTCAATTTTACTAAATGTCAAAGAGATAAAAATAAAATGGACAAAAATCTTGTGTACTGTGTGTATAAATGGTTTGGTATTATATTCAACCATCTGTAGTCAGTATTATTGTGTTGTTGTAAAATGTAGATTTTAGGCAATTTTAGGTGTAGGCAGTGATCACAATGTTGACATGACAATCAAGACATAGTTGTAAGACTAGTAAACTATCGAATCACAGCATTTGAAATCAACATGGCAAATATACATGATGCAACAATCAGTTACAGGTTTGAAAGACTTTACAGCTTGTCTCTTGTCACCATTCATTATGCTCCAGTACACCACCAACATTTGCCATCTAAGACATTGTTATCAGACCACATTGGAAAGGATGGTGAAAGGTGACTTTAGTTTAGGCCTAGGCCTAAGTATAGAAGAAAAGAACCAACAAGTGGAAACGGAAAGTTTATGCTACATTGGTAGAAGGCGTGGGAAAATATGGAAAGGCCAGAGCTTGATCAGACAATGAAAGTCACTTGAAGACATGAAATGTATTGTTGTGTGAAATGAAATTATGGAAGTAAATGAAAAAGTAATTTTGCCGATAGTGTGATGTGTGAATGTTAAAACAATTTTAAAAAAAGCTGCATTCCAAGATATATGTCCTTGCTTTCATAATTATCAGAAATATTCTAAAATATGTTTAGATGCAATATGGTCATGTATGTAAGTCAGTTAATTGCCATAAAAATACACCCCAACTCATTCTATCCACTCCACAGCTGACTTAGTGAAATATACATGTTTATGGATATGTCAATTTCAAGTAATATCACATGTTAATTTCAGTCATGTGTTCTGTCAGTTTCACAAGATGTTAAATGTAATATAATGGTGTCTTGTTGAAATGCATTACAAACACATCACATAACAGGGGTGTTGAAATTAACACACATTAGTTTCAGACAGAAAAATAATGAAATCAGAATTTCACTCTAATCACTGCAGTTTACAGTACACAGCTGAAATGGTCAAGTTTAGACAACATTGTAAGAGTGCTGTTATTATGTTAAATGTACTGAAGAAATGCTGGATTATCTATAGATCAAAATATTACATGTTTTGTCTATTTTTACCTAGACTTGTGTGTAGTGTAGTGTAGTGTAGTGTACTCAAACATTGCAGTGTATGTTGGTGTGTTTTGATGTCCTCCAGTAGTCATGTGAGGGCAGTATTCAATTTTGTTATTTTTTACAATGGATGGTACCCAAAAGTTGAACTGTGCTAAGTTGAATATATTTTACTAACACTGAAATATTGTCACAGGTATTAAATTATATTCTTTTTACCTCTTGGAAGGCCACCTGTTAGGAAAGCAGACATAGCTGTGCTTCTGATGAAGTGTTTCTCACTCTAATATCAATGCACCACAGAGATAAAATGATTCACCATTTTTTAATCCAAAGTGAAAACTAGGTCTTTCCATGAGCTTTTGTTAGAGTGTCATCCTAATGGATAGTCATTGAATGCCTACAATGTATACACCATCTTTTGCCAGATGGCTTCTTCTTTCTGGCTCACATGACCCCGGTATTAAATGCCCATTGGCGGTTACCTGGCTCACATGTACCCAGTACTGGCAGTGCCTGGCTCACATGTACCCTGTAGCAGGTGTCAGTTGGCAGTTGACTGGCTCACATGTACCCTGTAGCAGGTGTCAGTTGGCAGTTACCTGGCTCACATGTACCTGGTACTAAATGTCAGTTGGCAATTGACTGGCTCACATGTACCTGGTACTAAATGTCAGTTGGCAGTTGACTGGCTCACATGTACCTGGTACTAAATGTCAGTTGGCAATTGACTGGCTCACATGTACCTGGTACTAAATGTCAGTTGGCAGTTGACTGGCTCACATGTACCCTGTAGCAGGTGTCAGTTGGCAGTTACCTGGCTCACATGTACCTGGTACTAAATGTCAGTTGGCAGTTGACTGGCTCACATGTACCCTGTAGCAGGTGTCAGTTGGCAATTACCTGGCTCACATGTACCTGGTACTAAATGTCAGTTGGCAGTTGACTGGCTCACATGTACCCTGTAGCAGGTGTCAGTTGGCAGTTGACTGGCTCACACGTACCTGGTACTAAATGTCAGTTGGCAGTTACCTGGCTCACATGTACCTGGTACTAAATGTCAGTTGGCAATTGACTGGCTCACATGTACCTGGTACTAAATGTCAGTTGGCAATTGCCCACTACTTTTGTAGCAAATACTGTGTATGCTTTAATCAATGCAGATTATCCATGGCTACATGACAGAACTAAGTCGACTTTCAAGTTTGATCGGCACTTTTCATGTCACGGGATGGGATTCCTTCCAGTTGCCAACATTTAAGGTGCAATAAGTAAATCTACAATTTTTCTATGCATTAAAAGTCCAAACCACCAGAAACAGTATGTAGCACAAGTGTACATGTGACTGTTATTATCAAAGTTGTTTGAGAAAGGAATGGCACGGTCACCTGTTACATAGAGCTATCTAAGTGGCTTGAAAAGTGCATATTGATCATGTAAAAGGAACCTTAGGAGGCAAACCCTCATAAACTGCCGGGGGATTTTAGAGTTGTGTACACTTTGTATTACTTTCATCAGTTCTGTATTTCTTGTGCCTTGTCTTGGACTTTTCATATCTAGAATCACCAACTATCGGATGGTCTCCAAGTGACAATTGATATTAGTGAGTTACCATATGTAGCAGAGTGTTTTGTAGCTATGTATTTGTTAGTACTATTTGTAGCTATGTATTTGTTAGTACTATTTGAAATGTCTCTTTATGACATGTTTAGATTTGGATGACAATACCTCCATCATTGAATACTTTTATAAAAACATCATTGGGATTTTAGTCCAACAAATAAGACATTTTTTTTACAAAACTGAACAATAAGTAGAACAATCATACATAAATGTACTGGATAAAACAAAGAAGACTGAAGACATCTCAGAATGCAACTTGTCTCTGCCAATGGAAAGCGTGCTTTGAGACATGTTCAATGATTGGTTTACTTAGCCATAGTATGGTCCATCCAGCCAATAATCTTTGGTCTTTTACCCCAAGGTACATGCATTTTCAAATATTTTCATTTCAGTTGACACATGTGATTAGGGGGCATAGCAATGTTTGTGCCCAACTCCTGGAGTGTCACGTATGTTTCTATTCATAGTATAGCCACATATACAACAGTTCATTTTGACAATGGAATTTTTCACTCTTATATAAGTTGTGCTTCCATCATTTCATATGTGAATTATTTTTTCCTTGTTCGTATCTGTTGTAATATCAAATTGATTGACAATATCGTTGAATCGCCATCAGGATTTGAAATACATCTCTCCAACTGTCTGATGTAATCCACCTTTCTTGCCTTATTGTGATTGGCCAGTTGTACAATTTTTATGAGGTCAAAAGTCAAAGTTCATTGTATTTGTTACCTGTAACAAGTAGTACTTTTGTGTGATAAAGATTTTTTTTCTTTATAAAGACTTGGACAGCTTGAATGCATAAGTGAAATAAATGTAACGCTGAAAATGTTGAAATGTTTGCTCGTGTATCGATATAGTATGGCAGTACAGTGCTATGTTAAAGTTAACCGTCCATGTTATCCACAGGTCTGTATACAGTGCTGTGTTGAAGTTAACCGTCCATGTTATCCACAGGTCTGTATATAGTATGGCAGTACAGTGCTGTGTTGAAGTTAACCGTCCATGTTATCCACAGGTCTGTATACAGTGCTGTGTTGAAGTTAACCGTCCATGTTATCCACAGGTCTGTATATAGTATGGCAGTACAGTGCTGTGTTGAAGTTAACCGTCCATGTTATCCACAGGTCTGTATACAGTGCTGTGTTGAAGTTAACCATCCATGTTATCAACAGGTGTGTATATAGTATGGCAGTACAGTACTGTGTTGAAGTTAACCGTCCATGTTATCCACAGGTCTGTATACAGTGCTGTGTTGAAGTTAACCATCCATGTTATCAACAGGTGTGTATATAGTATGGCAGTACAGTACTGTGTTGAAGTTAACCGTCCATGTTATCCACAGGTCTGTATACAGTGCTGTGTTGAAGTTAACCATCCATGTTATCAACAGGTGTGTATATAGTATGGCAGTACAGTACTGTGTTGAAGTTAACCGTCCATGTTATCCACAGGTCTGTATACAGTGCTGTGTTGAAGTTAACCATCCATGTTATCCACAGGTCTGTATATAGTATGGCAGTACAGTACTGTGTTGAAGTTAACCGTCCATGTTATCCACAGGTCTGTGTACAGTATGGCAGTGCTGTGTTGGTAAACCATCCATGTTATCCAATATGGTCTTGTTACTTGGCATATATATGTCCATTTTTTATCGTCCACTTGCCTGAGGGCTGGGCATTTTTTTTTTTTTTTTTTTTTTTTTTGGGGGGGGGGGGGTTTGGCAGCTAGTGTTTTGGAGTTGAACATTGGTTTTCTCAAAGAAAGCGGCTGACCTTTGGGATATTTAAATGGAGTCTGTTTATAATCAACTTCAAAAAACTATGAAGATAACCCAAATTTGGCTATACGACCTTGATGAAGTCTTTCAAAGTCAATGGACAGGGTCTTAAAAGAAAGCTCATATTTGATCATATGGGTTTTAGCACTTGAATGGAGTCACTACATATTATACCTCCAAAGTCATGATGCATATTGCATGATCAGTCAGTACATGCAGGTGCAGGCCTCGGCTAGGTCAGGTCAGGTCAGGTATCGACTGAATTTTATTTTTTGGTCAAATTCGATTCAGATCATGTTGAAACTAATAGCACAACAAACGCACACATCAACAAAAAACAAGTCGCAGAAATGTAAATATATGATTATGGCTACAGTTTGGGAAATAAGCTTTTAAAATTGAAAAAAAATAGTCAATGAATAGCTATTAGTATGTGTCAAAACATTCATCATGTTCAACAGTTTTTACTGCAATCATCAGACAGACAGTCATCACACAGTCATTCATGTGAGAGCTTGAATGTGAACATGAAATCATGTCTGTTCCAATCAAAGTTTGCCAAGACAATAGAGCTACGTTCTACAGACAGGAAGTCTCGCTGCCAGACTCGTGACTATCGTCCCTAAACTGTTTATGTATGCCGAGCGGCGCAGCCGCGAGAAGAGGGACTTGTCCCGAGTCTGACTGGAAGTGTATGGATAAAAATACCCGCCAATGAAACTAGCGAATCGACAAATTGTTCAAACATACTAGCTACTGAATATTCTATATCCAGGAGGAGTCAGTAATAAATAGCGACTAATCATGTGTTAAGGATTTATTTACTTCAGTGAATGACAATGTCACTCATCGTTCATTGTGTAATGTCAAGAGGAAGAAAACAAGCTGCCACATTTACCATAAACACAGAATTGCAACAGGCAAGTAACAAACACAACGCATGAAAATGGAAAAAGTTACCGAGAAAACCCGCCTCACGATTGAATATGGCATGCAGCAAATGACGCTCACAGAATTGAAGCCGAAACAAGTACAGGCGATTGCAGCGTTTTTGGAGGGGCACGATGTCTTCTAGCTGCAATAATTGTAGCGTTTTGCTGCGGTTTTGAGGGTTTTTTCGTTTGTTTTTGGTGACTTTTTAAGTTTTAGTGTTTAACCCGCACCTAACGCTACAATTCCTAGTGCAGGCCCGGATTCCAATCAGCTGATGCAATGCGGATTGGTATCGCAGGTATCAACCCCTATTTTCGCCAAAATATCGACCTACCTACGGAAAATCTGACATTTCCTAACCGCAGCACTTCTTGGGAATCCCCCGCAGCACAATCAACGCCCCGATCTGCCCTTTCCCCCATCAAAAACGGCTGCCAAAAATGCGAAACTAGACAATTTTGAAAACTTTCGCGGCTACGAGAGCTCAGCAAATGTACCACGTGATCAACTTGTGACGACCTTCATTCCATTTCCTTACAGTGTTACTTTGAAACAAAAATCAACTGCACCGTCTGTAGCATCATTTACTCGTATTTATATAGGAGAAAACATGGGGGAAGGACTGCGCAGGATGTGAAATCAACGGTGTACATTGTACATCAATAATGTACATCTGAATGAAAGACATATAGAAATGTGTATACTAAGATAGAACAGAAATAGAATTTGTATAAATAAGTTTACAAAAAATTCACACAAAATTGTTGCCTGCAGTTTCATCCGTCTCTAAAATAAGCACGATGTTCCTGTAGTCTCGTAATCTTAATGTGGAATACATTGTATGTATTTCGAAACGTAAACAGGAACATCATCAGGAGTTTTATATTAACCGGTGTTTTTGTTACCGAAGACATCATAGCCTTCAGGACAACAAATATTACCACGACTGCGTAGGCGACAACACATGTCTTTGTTATTATCTCACTACGTTGATGTCATTTGCATACTTTGGCAAACCCACATAATGACGACAACACATTCCTTTCCAAACGCTTCCAGCCAGACTCGGGACAAGTCCCTCTCTTCTCACGGCTGTGCCGCTCGGTATACATAAACAGATTAGGGACGATAGTCACGAGTCTGGCAGCGAGACTAACAGACAGGTCGCCCTTGGACTTATATCCCACAATGTTTTGTTCTTGAATGAGCAAATGTCACTTCATTTAGCCAAGCCATTTTCATACATACTGTCCTAAACTTAAATGCAATGGTATATTTTAGTTGTACAAATCATCCTGTGCTATCAATAAATACTGAAACTGCACAAAATGCGACTATTTTCCCATATGAGTGTCTACCATCTTTTTGTTGTCCCCGAGCAACATTTTAAAAGTGCTTATAGTTTTCCTGTGCGCTCTGGCCAAGTATTGGCAAAATGTTCTTTGCCCTTGAATGCACACAGTACATACAAGAATGAATATACTAACAATAATAATCTTTAAGTATATAAACACTTGTCTCCCAAGAAGTCCAGTGAGGGCCATCCCTCATGGGTTCAGTGTTAATGCAGGAGGAAACCGGAGCACCCGGGGAAAACCTGTGTTGTTCTGTAGAGTCAGACTGAACGACACTCTTCTTACTTACAGCGTGGTAAATTTAATCGAACCCTGAATGGGTTTGAACCCCGACCACAGTGATAGGCAAATGGTTTAGCCACCAACAACCCTGATATATGAAATCGATGTGAAAAATGTTATTCCTAGAACAGGAGACGCTATATTCTCAAAGAGACAATAGCACAATGTCACACTTGCTCAATAATCGAACATCATTCATTTAGGACAAAACTCCACCCCCTCCCACTGAACAAATATTCACAAGTGCAATATCACACGTTTATATATGATGTAAACCATGGTCAAAATTGCGGCAGTTACACCATACAATATTATGGTAAACATGAAGTTCCAAACTGTTTACTGAGACAATGGTAAACACATCAAAATACTACTGGGAACCCAGCACTGTATCTAACATTAGATGTAAATATTTATCAACATCTCAGTAGAAAATACAGAAGCTGTTATCATTGAAGGCGTGAAAGTTTTCGAAATTTGGTTAGAAGTGTGAAAATGAATTTCAGCAATTACACTGATGTCAGACCCCCTCCCCTTAAAAGAACAAAATTCGCTTATTGAGCTTGTGTGACATTGTGCGATTGTCCCTATTGTGTGGCGATTTTGAATAAAAAAGATAACTGATGGCGAATTGCTGAGAAAAAATAATCTGATGACAACTAATCGAAAATCTACAACAAATGTAATGACAGAAGTACACTTTGAATCTGAATGTGAACCTTATCTGACCTGGCCTGGCCTGCACCTGGCCTATGCCTTGGTTTCGTACCGACACACTGTGAAATTTAAACAACAAATATGGCAGCCATATTTGATTCGGTCGTAAAACAAAAGTGACGTGCACATGTTTGACAAAGTACGTTACCTTTCTGTCAGGTTTAGTTGAAATCAGTTCATGCATGCCGGAGATACGAGAGTGAACGCACGCACGCATGCACACATGGACGGGCGGGCGGGCGGAACCCAACGCAAAAGTCTAAAAACACAAATGGCTAGTTCAATCACCAGATAAAACTTCCGTCAGTACAATGTATACTAGGTGCATTGTAAGGAAAATTAAAACTAACCCCTAACATAATACACAACTAGCTATTACTATATACCCTAGTACTAATTGATTACTATATACCCTAGTACTAATTGATTACTATATACCCTAGTACTAATTGATTACTATATACCCTAGTACTAATTGATTACTATATACCCTAGTACTAATTGATTACTATATACCCTAGTACTAATTGATTACTATATACCCTAGTACTAATTGATTACTATATACCCTAGTACTAATTGATTGCTATATACCCTAGTACTAATTGATTACTATATACCCTAGTACTAATTGATTGCTATATACCCTAGTACTAATTGATTACTATATACCCTAGTACTAATTGATTACTATATACCCTAGTACTAATTGATTACTATATACCCTAGTACTAATTGATTACTATATACCCTAGTACTAATTGATTACTATATACCCTAGTAGCTAGAAAAAAAATGGCGAAAAGAAAATCTAGAAATCAACAAACAGTTATTCCGTGATCAGTGCAAGAAAGTGAATTCACTAATCCGTCAAGCAAAACGTGCTTATTATACTGAGCTCATTGAATATAACAGTCACAATCAGAAAGCCCTTTTCAAGATCATATCAAGTCTGACAAAGGAAAAACCTCGGCTTCCCACATCTTCGACTCCAACTGCTCTCGCCGAAAGGTTCAGCCATTTCTTCATTGAAAAAATAACTCATATTCGCACAAACCTAGATTCCTGTGGATTGTCAACTAATTCAACTGTGCCTCAAGTTGCGGCAATGTCACCTGTGACACTGTCAACCTTTGAACCCACGACAACGGAAAAATTAAAGGAAATTATCATGTCATCACCATCAAAATCATGCAGTCTCGATCCTATACCAACCATCCTTCTCAAAAGTGCCATCGACTCACTACTACCAGAAATCACAAATATAGTTAATGCTTCGCTACAAACCGGGACTGTCCCAGAGTTACTCAAATTTGCAGTTGTTACACCTCTTCTCAAGAAACCATCTCTGGACCATGAAGTGCTGAAAAACTATAGACCGGTTTCAAATCTACCTTTTCTCTCTAAAGTCATTGAAAAGGTAGTTGCAAAACAGGTTACCAACTTTCTCAACGCCAATTCTCTCTTAGAACCACTCCAATCTGCATACAAGAAATTCCACAGTACTGAAACAGCACTTGTCAAAGTTCACAATGATATCACTTTATCACTGGATTCTGGAAATGATGTCATCTTGGTCTTATTGGACTTATCTGCCGCTTTCGACACCATTGATCATAATATTCTCATCACACGTTTGACTGAACTTGGAATTCAAGGCACCGTTCTACACTGGTTTTCTTCATATCTATCTGGCAGATTCCAATCAGTTGTCATCGAAGGTCATCAATCATCTCCATGTCCACTCCGATTCGGTGTACCCCAAGGTTCTGTACTTGGGCCTCTACTGTTCACTCTCTATATAGCACCCCTTGGACAACTTATTCGACATCATCAGTTAAATTTTCATCAATATGCAGATGATAATGAACTCTACCTGGCATTTACAAGAAGAGAGACAGCCATCGCTACGTCCAAGATCGAGGACTGCCTGTTGGATATCAAGAAGTGGATGAATACCAACAAGTTAAAATTAAATGATGACAAGACAGAAATCCTGCACATAAGATCTCGATTCAGTCGTTCCCAAAATCACATTCAGTCATTAAGCGTTGGGGACAGTACCATACATCCAGTGGATTATGCTCGCAATATTGGGTTTTGGTTCGACAGCACCCATGAATTTAAACAACACATCATCCGACTCTGTAAGTGCATTTATTTCGATATTCGCCGCATTGGATTCATTCGTAAATACCTTTCCCAGCAGACCTGTTTAAAACTTGTCAACGCTACTCTTTCCTCAAAGCTTGATTACGCTAATGCCCTATTATTTGGACTACCGTCATCCAGCATTAATCTATTACAGAGAGCTCAAAACTCTGCTGCGCGGCTAATTGCACAAGTGAAGAAACATGAACACATTTCTCCGATTCTGATGAATTTCCACTGGCTCCCTGTAATATATAGAATCAAATTCAAGATTTTACTTCTTACCTACAAAGCTTTGAACGGCACCGCACCTGACTACCTCACTACACTCATCGAACTTAATAAACCAACCAGATCTCTCCGCTCAAGTGACAAAGTTTCTCTTAAAACTCCACGAACAAGACTCAGATTCTATGGTGATCGTTCTTTCTCATATGCCGCTGCTACCTTGTGGAATGATCTTCCAAGTCATATTCGATCAGCATCAAGTACTGAAATTTTCAAATCTAGGCTAAAGACCTACTTTTTTGAGAGAGCATATTTAAGTGACACTTTGTAAAGCGCCAGTGAACATTTTAAATGGATACCAGGCGCTATATAAATCTGTTATCATATCATATCATATCATAGTACTAATTGATTACTATATACCCTAGTACTAATTGATTACTATATACCCTAGTACTAATTGATTACTATATACCCTAGTACTAATTGATTACTATATACCCTAGTACTAATTGATTACTATATACCCTAGTACTAATTGATTGCTATATACCCTAGTACTAATTGATTACTATATACCCTAGTACTAATTGATTGCTATATACCCTAGTACTAATTGATTACTATATACCCTAGTACTAATTGATTACTATATACCCTAGTACTAATTGATTACTATATACCCTAGTACTAATTGATTACTATATACCCTAGTACTAATTGATTGCTATATACCCTAGTACTAATTGATTACTATATACCCTAGTACTAATTGATTACTATATACCCTAGTACTAATTGATTACTATATACCCTAGTACTAATTGATTACTATATACCCTAGTACTAATTGATTACTATATACCCTAGTACTAATTGATTACTATATACCCTAGTACTAATTGATTACTATATACCCTAGTACTAATTGTTTTAAATTTCTCATTTGAGATTGTCTACATGTGACACATGCATATGTGGAAAATACAGATGGGGGACGGGACGGGAGGAGTATAAAATTATGACAATAACTGTTGTTCAGGAGCCATTTTATGGCACCAAAATGACGCTTATCTTGTTGTTTTTCAGTTAAAATGCCCCTAAGGGGTAGACCATTCGATATCTTGGGGGGGGGGGGGGCTTGGAAGATTGGTGGCGGGTCATTATTTTCCCACCTGCTTGCCTGAGAATTATTTTTTTCTCCTTCGCCTATGCTGGCAACTTTTTTTTCTTTGCTTCTTTGAGATATCCGGATTTTTTTTTTACGTCAATGTTGAACACCTACTTTTGTTGCCACAATTTTCTGTTTGGTTTTCGCACAGGGTAATACAGAGAGTAAAAAGGTGCTGTTCTATCACACACAGATTATATTTAGAAAACATATTTCATACATGTTTGATTTTCAATTAAATAAACATTGAGAGGTTTTATGCCATGCCATGAGGACACACTGAAAATACAAATCGGAAACTTGATTGGCAAGCTCATACATTCAGATAGACCGGTCAGTTTCTCCAGCCTGGGGGGGGGGGGTGTCAGTGTTTTTTTCCATTGGGCCGACAAAAAGTCACTGACCCCCGTGAATAAAGTTTCATAGCATCTGACAGTAAGATGTAGAGGGAAGAGCTATTAGACTGGGATATGTCCACCTCTTGTGTGAGTGTGTGTGTGAATGGGGGGGGGGGGGTTCTAGAGGGTCTCCCCCAAGGCCCCTAGAAGCCCTGGAGGATTTTTACTTCTAAAGGCAATGTTTAGGCTATTCACAGACACTTTCAGACAATAATTTGCAAGCTTTACAAGACAGCTCTAACAATTGTAAAAAGCAACTACAAATGGTTGAAACATTTTTGAAATAAAGTTTCATAGCATCTTGACAGTAAGAGGTGGAGGGAAGAACTTTGATTTGAGGCTTGGACATGTCTACCTCTTATGGGGGTCCTAGGGAGTCTCCCCTAGAAGCTTTTGAAGTTTTTTACCAATTTTGGTGAATCTTATTGTTGGTTTAACGAATGAGTGGCCTCTGGGGTGATAGAGTCCAAGGCCCCCCCCCCCGGCCCGACAGATCTGCAGTTTCTATTTAAGCAATTTTTAGGTTATTCATAGCCTCTGAGATATATATTGCCAACATTAAAGTAAATCACTTTTAATAAACTTTTTAAATAAGTTTTCCATGTTATAAAAGTGGGCCTGTAACATTGGTATAGGGGCATTGATATTGCATGTATAGTAAAGTTACTGGTGTGTTAGAGCACTTTAGGAGGTCATACCTAGTGTACAATAGAAAGTGGAATTTGATTTGTGGTGTCGATACATGTAGTGTCTGAAATAGGAACTATATTCATACTGAAGAGACTAGAACAATTTAGATTAAGTTCTTTTCTAAACTATCTAATAGTATGAAGATTACGATAACAAAACCTTCAAGTTCACTTTTGCCCCAAAGTGCAAGATAAGTGAAGCACTGATTGTGAAACAGCCAAACACTTACATGGCATGTTCTGTAACTAGTGTGGTAGCTAGGTAATACATGTATTATATGTATAATTTTATGTATATTTATGTTTGAACCCTTACATTAAGTAATATTTAAACCATTTATGAAAGAAACAGAGACAAGAACAAATATATATATGTACCACAGGCTAACGAAACTGACTGGTCCCTGGCGTGTTTGAAAATGTGAAAATGTTTGTCATGATTTGATAAGTGTTTTGGTTGGAGAGGTACGAGCAGGTTGAACAGTACACTCGAACCTGTGCATCATTTCCCTGCCAAGACATTTTTTTTCTAGTAGCAGTGGTCCATCTTTTTTTCCATCACCCACTCATATCCGGATTTTTTTTTCAAGCAACTTCATTTGGAATTTTTTTTCCCCGAAATCTTCCAAGCCCCCCCCCCCCCCGGATATCAAATGGTCCACCCCTAACCATACTGGTTTACCTTCTGTAAGCCTAGGAAGGTTATAATGTATTTTAGGGATGAAAAGTCTGTGTGTCTATGTCGATCTGTGTCATAGTTTTTCAAAAGCGACAGAAAACGAAATTTAGTGCACATGTTCTTTAGGATAGTGGCTTGAACTGATTAGGTTTTGATAAACATCCATGAATATTAATGGTGCTTTTGCAAAATTAATATGGTTTTCGGTAGTTAGGCTAGATCTTAAGAATGCATGCTATTCAATATAATTTAGTGCATACATTAATGATAGCAAAGTGCAATTGTCACATAACATTTGATAATATAGCTTGAATTTTTAATGACTAACATGCATAATTAATAATTTTCAGTACTTAGGCTATATCTCGAGAATGCACCCTTAAAATTGAATATAATTTGGTACATACTTCAAACAAAAAAGAGAACATGTCCTGAAAAGCTTGTTGAAGTAGCTTTTAGTTTACATGAGTCATTTGCATAATGAAAGATTTTCAGTAATTAGGTGATAAAAAGTGCAAACTTAATATTCTATACAATTTGGTACATACATTCATTATACCAGGATGCAAATGTCTCATAAAGGTTATTGATGTGAGTCAACATAATTTTGTAGTCTGTAAACCCTTCTCAAAACAAACCCATTAAAAAATTGAAAAAATTAGGACACCAGAAAGCCAATCACCCTTGATCCGTGAAAGTGATGGCACAGGAAAGTTGAAAGTATCCAATTATGCAAATGATGCAAGACAGTTAACCTACATTATACATGACAAAAGCTGCTGTCTTCAGCATTCAGATCTTGACTTCTTTGATAGAACTGGAGACCCACTTCATCGATGAAGAGGAGCTCGGTATCTCCAAAGTATTTTGGTTGGAAATGTAAAGTCACGATGATATTATTTATGGACAAAACTTCAATGTAAAAGTATATATAATATAGATAATAAAGCATGGTGTGTAGTTATCACCTGCCTCATATTGTATAACTGCAACGAAGTTTGCAAATTTACAAGATTAATGACCTTTAATTTGATGCGGACAGCCATAATTCGGTGACGAAAATAAAACTTCCCCTTGATCCGCTTTATAAAAATAATGACCCCCCCCCCCCAGCCTTTCATTGATCATTAAATTGAGGTGCCCCCCCCTGATTTTCCCCTCCCGACTGTAAAAAAACTGAAAACCCCCTTACATGTTGATCGTATGTTAGCGTGTCTTCATTGTCTGTGTTACTACAAGATATAATGGAATTTTATTACCTGGTTATTCAACGTCGGTCTGCAAATGAAATGGAAACCACATAGACATAATATAAACATTGCTTAGTCAGCTGTCACAATATGGTTATGTGATGGAATTAGTCAGCTGTCACAAGTATATGGTTATGTGATGGAAAGCAAGTATATGGTTATGTGATGGAAAGCAAGTATATGGTTATGTGATGGAAACCAAGTATATGGTTATGTGATGGAAACCAAGTATATGCAGCTGCCCCTCCCCCCCCCCCGAGATTTTGGGAAAAAGAAAGAAAAAAAGCTACTTTTTGAACACATATCGATGTTATTAAAATTGTTATTTACGTGACGATTCCTAGCATGCGCGATTTAAATTGATGGTTCACTAAAGTCAAAAGTGACTGTACACTGACTCCTCGCTAATATGTATCTTATATCTCTATTGTACGCTGGCTTAACTGTGAATAAAAATGTGTCCAGTTAAAAATTGTAACTTTTTGCACAAATTAAAATTCTTTGTGCGGGAAAGTACAAAAGAAGTGCGCACATGCACTGTGCATTTTCCACGAGTAACAGTAGTCTTGAAAGTCTCCTTCATTTGAAGACAGCAAGTCGCAATAATGTTAGAGTGAAACTCCAAAAACCAGAGTTAAACTGAATGTCTCCCGTAAGGGAATCACTAATTATGCAAATAACTAAATACTAAAAATTAAACTAAAAAAACTATGGTAACAGGCTTTGTTTTTGGATAATTGTGTTTTCTTAGGTCAATGTATGTGCCAAATTATACGGAATTTGAAGAGTGCATGATACTGCTTAATTACTGAATATCGTTCATTATTCAAAATACTCATTAAAGGTAAATGTTGTAGCAACAAACTTCATAGGACAGGTGCGTATTATTATGGTTGATATATGTATCATATTATATGAAATTTGAAGCTTGCATTTTTCCTTGGAAGGATATACTTTAGGGCATAAATGTGTGTGTGTGTGTGTGTGTGTGTGTGTGTGTATGTGTATGTGTGTGTGTGTGTGTGTGTGTGTGCGTGTGTGTGTGCGTGTTTGTGTGTCTGTCATCATTTTCTATAGATCGGCTGGCTCAATTGTAATGAAATTTGGAATGCATAATCTTTAGGGTAATGGCTAGACCTGATTAGTTGAAGTTTGTTGATGTACATTACAACTGTTAATGAATAATTTGCATAATTAATGATTTTCGGTAATTAGGCTATATCTTAAGAATACATACTTCAATTTCAATATAATTCAGTACACACGTTAACCATAACAACCGCATATGTCCTGTAAAGCTTGTTGATGTACCTTTCACTGTTAACGAATAATTTGCATAATTAATGATTCTTGGTAATTAGGCTATATCTTACGATTGCATACTTCAATTTCAATACAATTCAGTATATACATTAACCATAACCATAACAAATTGTGTATGTCCTATAAATTTAGTTGATGTACCTTACAGTTTAAATCTGGTTGGAATATTTGGTGGCCCTGAAATACTAATAAACTAGGTACGCAGATTAAGACCCACTCTTTGAAGATCCACTTTCAATTGTGTTCGATAATTTGCCATGAAAGAATGGCCCTGAATTTGTAAACAGAGCTGTACCTTCGACATCAAAATCCAAACTTCAGTTTCCATTATAATGATAATGACAAGGAGAATCCACTGAGTTCACCTTGGGTTCCGACATAAAGGAGGGCCATAACAGTTTTGGGTAAACGGAAGGATTATTTTGTTGTGTTACTTATTTGAGAAAGTACATACACTACATAACACTACACAACACTACACTATTACTATACTATACTATACTGTACTATACTATGCTATGCCATGCCATGCCATGCCATGCCATGCCATGCCATGCCATACCATACCATACCATACCATATGATACTATACTATACTATACTATACTATATTATACTATACTATACTATGCTATACTATACTATACTATACTATACTATACTATACTATACTATACTATACTATACTATACTATACTATACAGACATACGTTTATAACTCGCAATTATCAAGTTAATAGTACACCTAGTGAATAGCACATTCCTTTAGCATATTATATATCACCTCTCCTCGCCATATGTGGTGAATTCATTGGTGTGTGTATTAGACATCAATCACATACATATAGCGGGTGGTCATCTCAAACTGGCATTATTGTACAGTACATTGAAATAGATTGAATTAAGCCTGGGTCGAAAAAGGATAAAATAGTGTCATCAGTCATTAAACTTCATGTCGACAGATGAAGGACTAGACAAACCGTCGTGTGAATGACGTGTACACGCATTTCGAATACAACGTATTCGATTATGAAATGGTTGGTTTCCTTGTGTAGAATGAACATGTAAAATCATTATTGTATAATAGGAAATTATAAATACATCTTCTTGCTAGGCGTGAATCAATAATGACACAGCCTTCTGGTACCACAAATGCACTAGTATTATTATTACCCTCTGTTTGAATATATGTAAATGGATTGTTATCTGTATTACTGTAAAGCAAATTTTAAGGATTTTTTTTCAAAACGTGCGCATGTCTATTTAAATTGCTTTATTTACAAGCCACACCAGTCAAAGTATTACCTTGGGTGTCTAGTTGGGAAATTGTTCAAATCAAAATGATCTAAGAATTGTTCACGACATGATGATCCCATCAGTGATATGCAAATTAGGGCTAACAATGTGTCTTTTGGTCAAACATCTTTAATAACAAAACTACTGAGCAGATTTGGCTGGAATGTAATGGGATGCATTTGGGGTTGTGTAAGTGGAGAAGTATTAAGCATATGATGATCAAATCAGTGATATGCAAATTAGGTGTAAATATGTGAATTTTGGTCAAAAACTTATATCTCAAAAAAATACTAGGTCAATGAGACTGGAACTTGGTGAGATGTTTCTAGAAGTGTTATTCTGCAGATTTTCTTCAAAACATTTAGCAAAAACCAAATGGCAGTATATTTTGGATAAATAACAACGTCATCTGGTAGGCAAGTGAGTAAAGATTCAAAAATATATGCAAATATCCCCAGCAACCATGACCACGGTGGTGTATTTCACGAAAATAATAACAGGGATTCTTAGACAAGTGAACAAACAGTCAAAAAGTGTATACAAATATGCCTAACAAGACCACACCCATGGCAACAGCTAAATGATCACATATATTGCAGTGATAACAACAGGGATTAATAGACAAGTGAATAAACATTTCAAAACTGTATGTAAATGTGCCTAGCAACAAGACAACGCCCATAGCAACAGCCAAATGATCACGTATATTGCAAAGATAACAACAAGGAGTAATAGACAAATGACTAAGCATACAACAAATGGATGTAAATATACCTACCAACAACACCATGAACATAGCAACAGCCAAATGGTCACGTACATTGCAAAGATAACATCAGGGGTTCATAGACAAATGAACGAACATTCAAAAATGTATACAAACATGTCTAGCACGTAGCAACAGCCAAATGATCCTGTATATTGCAAAAACAACAGGGTTGGATAGGTATCTGGATAATCATTCAGCAAATAAACACCTATACCTGGTATGGATCAGCATGAAGTTAAACATTTTAAAAAACTGTGCAGTTGTGCTGCAACGCCATTGGCGCTATTTTTTATGTAAGTAGCCTATTCTGTAACTAATATTCATTAGTCATATCGGATGTAAGTATGTTATGATATTATAATCAGTATGTGGACGTTTGCTGTTTCTCCACAGATGTGATACAGTACCTTTTAAAGATCCATTAAATATGCAAATTGTCCACTATATGCAAGCCACACCCAAAATCGTTTCGTGTGTGACTATGGTAAATGTGTTCATGGATATGAACATTTGATATTACATATGCAATCGTCTATTCCACCCAGTTAGCTGTTACCTATACAATGGTCTATTCTATCCACTTAGCTGTTACCTATACAATCGTCTATTCCACCCAGTTAGCTGTTACCTATACAATGGTCTATTCCATCCACTTAGCTGTTACCTATACAATCGTTTATTCCATCCACTTAGCTGTTACGTATACAATCGTCTATTCCATCCACTTAGCTGTTACCTATACAATGGTCTATTCCATCCAGTTAGCTGTTACCTATACAATCGTTTATTCCATCCACTTAGCTGTTACGTATACAATCGTCTATTCCATCCACTTAGCTGTTACCTATACAATCGCCTATTCCATCCAGTTAGCTGTTACCTATACAATCATCTATTCTATCCAGTTAGCTGTTACCTATACAATCGTTTATTCCATCCACTTAGCTGTTACCTATACAATCGTTTATTCCATCCAGTTAGCTGTTGCCTATACAATCATCTATTCTATCCAGTTAGCTGTTACCTATACAATCGTTTATTCCATCCACTTAGCTGTTACCTATACAATCGTTTATTCCATCCAGTTAGCTGTTGCCTATACAATCATCTATTCCATCCAGGTAGCTGTTACCTATACAATCATCTATTCCATCCAGTTAGCTGTTACCTATACAATCGCCTATTCTATCCAGTTAGCTGTTACCTATGCAATCATCTATTCCATCCAGTTAGCTGTTACCTATACAATCGCCTATTCCATTCAGTTAGCTGTTACCTATACAATGGTCTATTCTATCCAGTTAGCTGTTACCTATGCAATCATCTATTCCATCCAGTTAGCTGTTACCTATACAATCGCCTATTCCATTCAGTTAGCTGTTACCTATACAATCATCTATTCCACCCAGTTAGCTGTTACCTATACAATCGTCTATTCTATCCAGTTAGCTGTTACCTATACAATCATCTATTCCACCCAGTTAGCTGTTACCTATACAATCGTCTATTCTATCCAGTTAACTATTACCTATACAATGGTCTATTCCATCCAGTTAGCTGTTACCTATACAGTCGTCTATTCCATCCAGTTAACTGTTACCTATACAGTCGTCTATTCTATCCACTTAGCTGTTACCTATACAATCGTCTATTCCATCCACTTAGCTGTTACCTATACAATCGTTTATTCCATCCACTTAGCTGTTACCTATACAATCGTCTATTCTATCCAGTTAACTATTACCTATACAATGGTCTATTCCATCCAGTTAGCTGTTACCTATACAGTCGTCTATTCCATCCAGTTAGCTGTTACCTATACAATCGTCTATTCCATCCAGTTAGCTGTTACCTATACAATCGTCCATCCACTTAGCTGTTACCTATACAATCGTTTATTCCATCCAGTTAGCTGTTGCCTATACAATCATCTATTCTATCCAGTTAGCTGTTACCTATACAATCGTCTATTCCATCCAGGTAGCTGTTACCTATACAATCATCTATTCCATCCAGTTAGCTGTTGCCTATACAATCATCTATTCCATCCAGTTAGCTGTTACCTATACAATCGCCTATTCCATCCAGTTAGCTGTTACCTATGCAATCATCTATTCCATCCAGTTAGCTGTTACCTATACAATCGCCTATTCCATTCAGTTAGCTGTTACCTATGCAATCATCTATTCCACCCAGTTAGCTGTTACCTTTACAATCGTCTATTCTATCCAGTTAACTATTACCTATACAACGGTCTATTCCATCCAGTTAGCTGTTACCTATACAGTCGTCTATTCCATCCAGTTAACTGTTACCTATACAGTCGTCTATTCTATTCAGTTAGCTATTACCTATACAATGGTCTATTCCATCCACTTAGCTATTACCTATACAATCATCTATTCCATCCAGTTAGCTGTTACCTATACAATCGCCTATTCCATTCAGTTAGCTGTTACCTATGCAATCATCTATTCCACCCAGTTAGCTGCTACCTTTACAATCATCTATTCTATCCAGTTAACTATTACCTATACAATGGTCTATTCCATCCAGTTAGCTGTTACCTATACAGTCGTCTATTCCATCCAGTTAACTGTTACCTATACAGTCGTCTATTCTATTCAGTTAGCTATTACCTATACAATCGTCTATTCCACCCAGTTAGCTGTTACCTATACAATCGTCTATTCTATCCACTTACCTGTTACCTATACAATCGTCTATTCCACCCAGTTAGCTGTTACATATACAATCGTCTATTCTATCCACTTACCTGTTACCTATACAATGGTCTATTCCATCCAGTTAGCTGTTACCTATACAATCGTCTATTCTATCCACTTACCTGTTACGTATACAATGGTCTATTCCATCCACTTAGCTGTTACCTATACAATCGTTTATTCTATCCAGTTAGCTGTTACCTATACAATGGTCTATTCCATCCAGTTAGCTGTTACCTATACAATCGTCTATTCTATCCACTTACCTGTTACCTATACAATGGTCTATTCCATCCAGTTAGCTGTTACCTATACAATCGTTTATTCTATCCAGTTAGCTGTTACCTATACAATCGTCTGTTCCATCCAGTTAGCCGTTACCTATACAATGGTCTATTCTATATAGAATAGTTAGACCATGATGTTGTTTCTCCCCCAAATCAAGATTGAAATGGAAAGGTCCTGCTGGCTAAGGATCTCCAAGTACGGGTTACAGCAAAATTTGAGACCTGCAAAGCCCGCAATATATTCGTAAAGAAATCTTCTTGTGTGTATGGACACGAAGTCGATTTCCACTCTTATAATGTAGTGTACCATACAATTGTACATCTATACATTGAGCGGAGGGGGGGTGTACCGTAATATAAAAATGTGTATAGCCGAGGGGGGGGGGGGGCTACCTAAATTCTTTGGGGCCATGATATATTTTGAGATCGCGTTTTGCCAAAATATTTTTTTCTCCCACCCCTACCCCCGCTCCATAAATTCTGCTCTTTCCCTTACAGAAAAATACGAATATGAAAAAAATATGTTCAATACTGTTGTTACAGAGGAAGGAATATTTTAAGGACAAAACATAGCAGATTAAATAATTGTGTCTGTTTATTTTAAAGAGAAGCCAGTGAGGAGCTTTGTAAGCCTTGTATAGAGAGAGCTTAGCACTAGGAAAAACAGATCAATGGACATCTAGAGTGCAATGAACAGCGTTGCTTGTGATCACTGACAAAGGGGAGAAAGCAATAAAGTTTGATAAAAGCAAATCACGGCATGGTATTGTCAGCAGGTTACTGATGCTGTGAGTTATTAACGTCACACGTTTTAAATTATTATATAATTTCCTTGAGAAAATGAACGTGATTTCAATTTGGTGACTATGGAAATGTATCAAGAATACAGTTTGTAACCATAGAAACGTGATGTTTGTTTACTTAGTACATGAAATTGTTTTTCTCTTGGAAGGCTCTATATTGATATATTTAATTTGTTATTATTATTGTTTATGTTATTGCAGGAGTGTACTAAGATTATATATTACAGTTTAAGACAGGATACAAGGGATGATGTAACTTGACATATCAATCACAGGTCAACTCAACCAAAGAACTTTTAAGATGAGTTTAAAATGACGTCTAAATTTGCCTTTAGGTGATTTCTATTAAAGTAGTCAGGTGAATGTAGACGTTACTCTTCTAAAAATTGTTCATGCGTAACTCACAACTTTAAACGCTACCATTTCGTTGACGACGCCGAAGTGGAAACTTATTAAAACGCTGGTGTAGAGTTACCAGCAAAAGCTAGCACTAGTCTCGTCGCAAATGTAGATTATAGGTTTCTGTTCATTACCAAGGATGACAATATAATGGGATGACTTTTGTTCATTACCAAGGTCAAGATGACAATATAATGGGATGACTTTTGTTTATTACCAAGGATGACAATATAATGGGATGACTTTTGTTTATTACCAAGGATGACAATATAATGGGATGACTTTTGTTTATTACCAAGGATGACAATATAAGGGGATGACGTTTGTTTATTACCAAGGATGACAATATAATGGGATGACGTTTGTTTATTACCAAGGATGACAATATAATGGGATGACTTTTGTGAATTACCAAGGATGACAATATAAGGGGATGACTTTTGTGAATTACCAAAGATGACAATATAATGGGATGACTTTTGCTTATTACCAAGGATGACAATATAATGGGATGACTTTTGTGAATTACCAAGGATGACAATATAATGGGATGACTTTTGTGAATTACCAAGGATGACAATATAATGGGATGACTTTTGTGAATTACCAAGGATGACAATATAATGGGATGACTTTTGTGAATTACCAAGGATGACAATATAAGGGGATGACTTTTGTGAATTACCAAGGATGACAATATAATGGGATGACTTTTGTGAATTACCAAGGATGACAATATAATGGGATGACTTTTGTGAATTACCAAGGATGACAATATAAGGGGATGACTTTTGTTTATTACCAAGGATGACAATATAATGGGATGACTTTTGTGAATTACCAAAGATGACAATATAAGGGGATGACTTTTGTGAATTACCAAGGATGACAATATAATGGGATGACTTTTGTGAATTACCAAGGATGACAATATAATGGGATGACGTTTGTTTATTACCAAGGATGACAATATAATGGGATGACTTTTGTTTATTACCAAGGATGACAATATAATGGGATGACTTTTGTTTATTACCAAGGATGACAATATAAGGGGATGACTTTTGTGAATTACCAAGGATGACAATATAATGGGATGACTTTTGTTTATTACCAAGGATGACAATATAATGGGATGACTTTTGTTTATTACCAAGGATGACAATATAAGGGGATGACTTTTGTTTATTACCAAGGATGACAATATAATGGGATGACGTTTGTTTATTACCAAGGATGACAATATAATGGGATGACTTTTGTGAATTACCAAGGATGACAATATAATGGGATGACTTTTGTGAATTACCAAGGATGACAATATAATGGGATGACTTTTGTGAATTACCAAGGATGACAATATAAGGGGATGACTTTTGTTTATTACCAAGGATGACAATATAATGGGATGACTTTTGTTTATTACCAAAGATGACAATATAATGGGATGACTTTTGTTTAATACCAAGGATGACAATATAATGGGATGACTTTTGTGAATTACCAAGGATGACAATATAATGGGATGACTTTTGTTTATTACCAAGGATGACAATATAATGGGATGACTTTTGTTTATTACCAAGGATGACAATATAATGGGATGACTTTTGTTTATTACCAAGGATGACAATATAATGGGATGACTTTTGTTTATTACCAAAGATGACAATATAAGGGGATGACTTTTGTTTATTACCAAGGATGACAATATAATGGGATGACTTTTGTGAATTACCAAGGATGACAATATAATGGGATGACTTTTGTTTATTACCAAAGATGACAATATAAGGGGAACCAAGGATGACAATATAATGGGATGACTTTTGTTTATTACCAAGGATGACAATATAATGGGATGACTTTTGTTTATTACCAAGGATGACAATATAATGGGATGACTTTTGTTTATTACCAAGGATGACAATATAATGGGATGACTTTTGTTTATTACCAAAGATGACAATATAATGGGATGACTTTTGTTTATTACCAAGGATGACAATATAATGGGATGACTTTTGTGAATTACCAAACATGACGATATAATGGGATGACTTTTGTTTATTACCAAGGATGACAATATAATGGGATGACTTTTGTGAATTACCAAGGATGACAATATAATGGGATGACTTTTGCTTATTACCAAGGATGACAATATAATGGGATGACTTTTGTTTATTACCAAGGATGACAATATAATGGGATGACTTTTGTTTATTACCAAGGATGGCAATATAATGGGATGACTTTTGTGAATTACCAAGGATGACAATATAATGGGATGACTTTTGTTTATTACCAAGGATGACAATATAATGGGATGACTTTTGTGAATTACCAAGGATGACAATATAATGGGATGACTTTTGTGAATTACCAAGGATGACAATATAATGGGATGACTTTTGTGAATTACCAAGGATGACAATATAATGGGATGACTTTTGTTTATTACCAAGGATGACAATATAATGGGATGACTTTTGTTTATTACCAAGGATGACAATATAATGGGATGACTTTTGTTTTATTACCAAGGATGACAATATAATGGGATGACTTTTGTTTATTACCAAGGATGACAATATAATGGGATGACTTTTGTTTATTACCAAGGATGACAATATAATGGGATGACTTTTGTTTATTACCAAGGATGACAATATAATGGGATGACTTTTGTTTATTACCAAGGATGACAATATAATGGGATGACGTTTGTTTATTACCAAGGATGACAATATAATGGGATGACGTTTGTTTATTACCAAAGATGACAATATAATGGGATGACTTTTGTGAATTACCAAAGATGACAATATAATGGGATGACGTTTGTTTATTACCAAGGATGACAATATAAGGGGATGACTTTTGTTTATTACCAAGGATGACGATATAAGGGGATGACTTTTGTTTATTACCAAGGATGACGATATAATGGGATGACTTTTGTTTATTACCAAAGATGACAATATAATGGGATGACTTTTGTTTATTACCAAGGATGACGATATAATGGGATGACTTTTGTTTATTACCAAGGATGACAATATAATGGGATGACTTTTGTTTATTACCAAGGATGACAATATAATGGGATGACGTTTGTTTATTACCAAGGATGACAATATAATGGGATGACCTTTGTGAATTGTCACAGAATTAAGTGCGTAATAAAGTTATATATAAAACAATGTTTTTCAGATCACCAGTGGACTGGCCAACAACTGTTGACATCCTGATTTGGCATTCTTTATAATAATATACAAACCTCCCGTTCATCCATTGTGTATTGTATTTCGTGTTGAATGACATTATGTTCAATAATATACGGGTTATGATAATATCGGGACTAGGGGACTATTTTCAAATTGTAGATGTTTATCTGAGTAAAGGAAGGGTCTGGTAGGCATGATTTGGATGACACGGAATGTACATAAGCTGCAGAAACAAGCTTAGCTCTCCTGTGTCCTGTGAAACTTTTGAAACGAGTTCTGCTTCACTAATATCAAATCAGTCGTGTTTGAGCGGTTGTGAGTTTACCCTTCAGGTTGTCACTTAATCTATTCAGAGCGTATCACCTCATTTCAACAATCGTTGCAATAAACGTGCCATGACTTCATATACATCAGTGCTCAGTGGGGTGGTTAAATTTCTCAACTGAACCCTTATCAGCATTATGAGAGCCGTTTTTGAACACGCAATTAACACCAAAATTATCATGAGTCCGAATGTCACCAAGGGTTAAAAGATATCTATCATCGGGATGAATCGGAATGAAAGCAGCGATTCACGCACCAATATGACGATTTCCGAAGCCAAACAGAATTAATTAATATAGAATTAACCAATTTTGACAAAGTACCGATATAAATCATTTTCGCCCGCCTCTAATAGTTTGTCCTCTCTGGCAAGAATAAGAAAGTGCCTGGACTGTCGATGTCATCTGCAATCATGGCGTCGGCGACGACGCTTGTTCATGAACAAAACATTTCTTTCATGGCGGAAGTTATTCAAATGGGGGGGGGGGGGTCTGAGAACATGCCAATTGTGTAGAGAAGCTGGGAACGGGTCTGTTATCAGGAATCTAATAAAAAGCAGATAGAGAGGAGAAAAAGGAGAGGCAGAGAAAAATGAAGATAATTTTTTACCCTCTTTAAATCGACCGCCCTACCCATAGTTGCTATGACAAAGTAATGGGTTGCGTAATCTACATTAATTAGATTTGACGTTTCTATCGTTTTTATCACATTTTAATGCATATTTACCCACAATAAATTAGGTGATTAAGTCGTACTATTGTTCATATTTTTTAAACCAAATATTCAACAGCGTTCTACTATAAATGACAGATGCACATACTGGTTATAATATCTTCCGTATGTTGACTGCCATAAGTACCTCTTACTACACAGCAAGAACTACCACCCCTTCCCCTCACCCAAGAAAAAAACATGCAATAACCAGCATGCCTATGTAAATTGGCGTCAAGAGTGTGTCATGATGGTCCTATTGTTGAAGTGGGAACGCACGGTTGTTCTTATTTCCGTCGTTGCCGGGCGTGTATATTGCGACAAACACAAAGTTCTGATTTTCCCACCGTCCATTGCGTATTCAACATGGCGGCAAGTAAGATCGACAATCCTGATGGTAAGAATCAGTCGATTTCTACTAATAAAAATCGAAAATACGTATTCCTATAGCGTGCGTTCTGGGAAGAATTGGTTGGAGGAACAACAGGGAAAATTTCCTTGATTGATTCCACCGTTTGTTGGAGGAGTTAGCGAAAAACTTTTTCTACCGACGGATGTCCTATTCTAAAACACACGTGAAGAAGTTTTGCTATGATTGAAGTAAAAATTGACAAATCCGTAGAATTCCAATTGTAAACTCCGCACGGAATATGGGAGTAACATTTGATGAAAACTACACTCTATGTAAGCACGTTCACATGATATGCAAGTCAGTTTACTACCACCTCCGTCAAATAAGCCATATTCGCCAGTATCTAACTAAGGAAGTCTGTCAGATGTTAATACATGCTCTAATCACATCAAAACTAGATTACTGTAATGCACTCCTGTGTGGTCTACCATCTTCATCCATTCTACCACTTCAGCATGCCCTGAACTCAGCAGCCAGAATTGTGTCTCGCACTCGGAAATGTCACCACATAACCCCTATACTTATGGAATTACACTGGCTACCAGTACACTACAGAATCCAATACAAGATCCTGCTACTCACGTACAAAGTTCTGAACAACACTGCTCCTGTTTATATATCTGATCTAATCAACCTGAAAGTATCATCCAGAGTTCTCCGATCAAACGACAAAATCGTACTTCATGTACCACGGAGTAACCAGAAGACCTATGGTGATCGTGCTTTCTCGCGTACCACCCCCTTCGCTTGGAACAATGTACCTCTAGAAGTGCGCCAGTCACCCAGCCTTGATATTTTTAAGAAGCGCATCAAGACTTATCTGTTTAGCAGAGCCTACTGACATCTCTATATATCCACACTTTTGTAAAGCGCCATTGAACATTGCTACGTAGTGGAGTTTGGCGCTATATAAATCTCTTTGATTGATTGATTGATTGATTGATTGATTGATTGAAAATATGTATTTCAAGCGAAATGTGACGATTATGTGGTCAACATGTTGGGTTTTCTGTATAGTAGTTATCATCTTGCAAACGGCGCTCAGTGCTTTTGTTGGCTGTATAGCCTATTGTCACATTTGGCAACGTGTATGTAGTACCTTACTTTAAAAGGTTAACATTTCCATCTTGAGCTTTATTTTCAAATGAATTTGGCATGCTAATGAGTTGCGCTGTGAGGCTGCACTCAATCTGCTCTCCTGATCTAGCTTAAAATTTTACCCGTTTTTGAGAACTTTCCGTGAAATCACTGTTCTTATTAGTTTTATGAATATCCTGTCATACCTTTGGACCTATCAGAAGAAGTTTTTTTGAAGTTCAGTTGGTAGTTTGCTGCAGATTTACTTGCTGGGTTTTGTTGTTGCTACCCTGGAAAGTCTTCTGCTGACCTTACACCTGGTAAGTATGGCTTCATTAATATACACAAGAGCTGCCTTAATTAGTATCAAGAATGGAGTACTCAACAATCGTGCATTGTCTAGAGTTAACTGCAACACCTGGAATCAGCTGAAGACACTTAATATATGCAGGACGTGGCCAACCAAAAGAGGATGTGCCAGTGGAACAAAAAAGAAACAACTTCTTCCTGTAATGATCACTCATCAGACCAAAGTGATTACAAATGCACAGATGGAACAGAATAACAACATACACCAAAACAAAAGCAACCTGATGAACATTCCACTGCTGAAAGGGACAAATCATCACCCCAGGACCATCTCATTTGCATTATGGAATGCACAAGCCATGAAGTCAAAGTTAACATCACTATGTGACTTTGTAACTGAAAAACAACTTGATGTTATTTCTATAACAGAGACCTGGCTAACTGGTAACTCTGGCGATAATCACGCCATCTCTGAATTCAGAAGTACCCTACCTGATCATAACTTATATCACGTACCTCGCAAAAGTAAAGGTAGTGGAGTTGGTGTCCTATTACGAAAGGGATTCAGTGTCAAAGTTAATAAATTGTCAACTCAGTATAACTCATTTGAACATACTGATCTTACAATTAGCTCAAAGTCTACCACAGTACGCCTGATCACACTATACCGCCCACCCCCATCAAAGAAGAACAAGTTGACAACATCAATGTTCCTTAGCCAATTCTCCTCCCTGATTGAAACATTAACAACTGCTCCTGGCTACCTACTTATTGCGGGTGACTTTAACTTTCACATAGATGATGTAACAAATCGTGAGGCATCACACTTCCTTTAGCTACTTGAATCCTCCAACCTTCAACAACATACTACGGAAACCACACATCGTTGTGGGCACACTCTTGATTTGATCATCTCACGCCAAACAGATAACCTCGTCTCAAGTACCACTATTCACAGAGGTCTTCCATCTGATCATGATGCTGTGAGTTGTAATCTTGCTGTACCTCGTGTAAAGTCAACAAGGCGCAAAGTTTGTTATCGTAATTTCAAGAGCATCAACATGGCAGAAATGCGCAAAGACATCCAAGCATCGCCTCTTGTCACAAGCCACACTTCCGATCTGACTACTATCATAAATCAATACAACACAACCTTGCACCAATATATTAATCACCATGCCCCAGAGAAGACTCGCACCATCACTTTAAGACCACATGCACCTTGGTACTCTGATGTAATTCATGCCGCCAAGCAAAAGAAGAGACAACTTGAAAGGAAATGGATGTCATCTGGACTTGAGATTGACAAACAGATCTTCAAAGAAGAATGTAAGGCATACCATCATATGATTGAGAGTGCTAAATCTACTTACCACTCGGACAGAATTGCTAACTGTGATCTGAAAAAACTTTTCAAGATTATTGACAAGATGCTGACTCCAGAAGATGACAATACATTACCAGCTTCCGATTGCCCTGAAAAACTGGCAAACAAATTTGCTAACTACTTCGACAGTAAAATCAACAGTCTTAGAGAGGACCTTGATGAATTAGTAGTACCAACAGTGAACACTGTCAACTCCCGTACACCTATTGCCAAGAGACTCAGCGAATTCTCACATGTGTCATCAGAGCTGGTCCTTAAGATAATTATGGATTCACCAAATAAACACTGTCAACTGGACCCTCTACCAACCTGGATGCTGAAGGAATGTATAGATGAACTTTTACCATCGATTACGGAAATCACCAATGCTTCATTGGCAAGTGGATGTGTTCCCAACTCATTCAAGACAGCCTTAATTACACCCATCATCAAAAACCTGAAAAATGACCCCAATGACCTCAAGAATTACAGACCAATATCAAACTTACCGTTCCTGTCAAAAGTTCTGGAGAAAGTAGTGGCACATGAACTTCATCATTACCTACAAAGCAATGACCTATATGCAAAGATGCAGTCTGCATACCGTAAACACCACAGTACAGAAATCGCTATCATTCGTGTTTATAATGATATTCTTCATGCTATTGATGGACACCAAGATGTTATACTTGTCCTATTAGATCTGTCTGCAGCATTTGACACGATTGACCATCAAATCTTAATAGACAGAATGCATAAGCGGTTTGGGATAGATGGCACAGTACTCTCCTGGTTTAGGTCATACCTCCAGCATCGAACACAACATGTAACAGTAAACAATGCAAAGTCTGCCTGTCACAACCTAAACTTTGGAGTCCCACAGGGATCAGTTCTAGGTCCCATACTCTTTACCATGTATGTCGCACCCTTAGAGGATCTGATTTCACAACATAATCTAAACAGTATGATGTATGCTGATGACTCTCAACTTTACCAGATGATGAAACGATCACAACACATGAACACAGTCTCGCGTATTGAAGCATGCATTGCTGATATACGAACTTGGTATGCATTGAATAAATTAAAGCAAAACAGAGATAATCCACTTCTCATCTCGATTCAGTAAAACCAATCCTGTACCATGTATCACAATTGGGGACAGCACTGTTAACACATCATCCACAACACGTGACCTTGGGGTTATACTTGACTCGGAACTTAGAATGACTTGTCATGTAAATAACATCTGCAGAGCAGCATCCCGAGCCATTCGAAAGATCGGCCAAATTAGAAAGTACCTCGACAATACCAGCACCGAAAGACTAATCCATGTATTTGTTACCTCTAGGCTGGATTATTGCAATTCCATCCTCTATGGATTACCAGACAAAGAGATCAACAAACTTCAACGTGTGCAGAACACAGCTGCTAGACTTGTTGCCAAACTACGCAAATATGATCATGTCTCACCAGTATTACATAATCTTCATTGGTTACCTGTACGTCAACGTATTGTATACAAAATCTTGCTCATCACCTACAAGGCTGTCAACAAACTGTCACCATCCTACATCATTGAACTAATACCCATACACAAGCCAACGCGTGCCCTACGTTCTAGTACTCGTCTTACACTTGCCATTCCACGTGTTGCAACTACCACGTACGGAGATCGCGCCTTCTCTGTTGCCGGTCCTAAGTTATGGAACTCTCTCCCAATTCACATTAGGAGAGCGGTATCGATCGAAATATTCAAGTCCCAACTAAAGACATACTTGTTTACAAACTTTTAGAACATACTATACTTTTATATGCAGTAATCAATAAGTTTTGTTTTTTAGTGAATTTCAAGTTGTCGTTTTTTGCAAATTAAGTTTGTGCCATACTCTTGTCTACAAACGTTCAGGACATATTGTACTTTTAATAGTAATCAATAGTGAACGTCAAGTTTTTGGTTTTGGTTTTGATTTCTATGCAAATCAAGTTTTGTTTTCTTCTTCTTCTTCTTCTTCTTCTTCTTCTTCTTCTTCTTCTTCTTCTTCTCCTTCTCAGTTTTGTAAAGCGCATTGAGGCTGTTGCGTAATGCGCTGATAAGAATTTATTATTATTATTATTATTATTATTATTATTATTATTATTATTATTATTATTATTATCTTACTTACCTATTACAACTTCATTTGGAAAGGAGACATTTCTAAAAGTTGGCAAAAATCAACTTGTTTTAAAGGTAGATGGAAAGTTTAAGGTAGGAGATGTCATATTCGAATTACGTCACGTCAACTTTTGGCGCAGACTGAAACGGGAGCCATTGTCAGCATCGGAACGTAAAATAAACCCTGTAGTGTTTGGAAGTGAAGTGAAATGTTAGATGTGTTTGGAAGTGAAGTGAAATGTTAGATGTGTTTGGAAGTGAAGTGAAATGTTTAGTTCTCTTCCTACATACACGATTTTACTTTTAATGGGTCTGTTTGTACCCCTAAATGCAATTATTTCTTTTAAAAAATTTCCCCAAATTGAGAAATGGAAGAATTTTAATTTTTCAATTTACTAAGTAAATAACGGCCGCTCCTGAGGTTTAACTCAAGTTGTTAAAATCATGAGAAAATATTTCGGGCGCCCCCTTTCAGACCACCAGAATTTTCATGTCTCCGCCCCCCCCCCTTTGAACCCTCAATTTGTTTCATGGCCCCCAATTTCTCAACAGCCCCCCCCCCACCCACCCACACTGCCGTTAATTCTGACCCCAGCCTTAAGCCAGACCATATTGGGATATAACGTGAACCTATACGAATGAATATCTGGAAATCATCGATACAATGTCATGCATTTGAGGTGAACTCTCAAGTCTCCAAAACAGCAGCCTGGTTTATTGCAAACTTTTATTTCCGCATTCACAAGTTGATCGATCGACTGATGTTGATCAATTCCTTGTAGTAACGTGAAAATCAAAAAAGTTAACCACAAAAATTAATCATTCAATCGATCAATCATTGAACAAAATAATAAATCTATCAATCACCACTCGATCGATGGATCATTTACATGCTCGCTGCACCCTTTGTCAGTACGTTATATTTGCCACTTGATGGGGGTCACCAAAGTTTATATCAAACAAGCTTCCAGTCATTGCTCACACTACTTTCCCCAGGTCGCTTGACTATATGGATCAATCCGTGATTACAGTTTCACTCGTAACCATGGAAACGTTTAGCTAAGAGATCGGGAAGCCAGACTTTTGCCAAGCAACATCAAGAAATGGTTGCTAAGCCAATAGAAATAAAAGATTTGTCAACAAAAAACCCAAACTCCTCAATCGATTGTAATATAATAATTAGTAGGAAAATGCAATTATCTACATGGTTTTTTATTTTATTTTATTGCCTTCATCAAAATTCTTTGGTGAAAATGACAGGCAATTATGTGCTTTGAATACAAATGTACTTAACATGTTATTAATTACATCTGATATATTTGTTCTTACCATTACAACTGTAATAGTGAACAAAAATAAAGTCACGGATGGCGTTTAACGTTATGTTAGTAATTTGATGTAAACTCATACCATCGATCATACATACGTGCACCTCTTCTCATAAGTAAACTGTTGAATCTGTGTGATCCATATAATACATTACTTTTCATTGTGTAACTTGATGCTGCGACAAGTTAAAACCCCTTGAAGTATTTTTCAAAAATGTTTGCTTTTATGTTTGATTTAATTTGTGTTGTTCTTGCTCAAATTTGTATCTCAAACACTGTTAGGACCCAACACATTTACACGCTTTATTCACACAGAAGTAAATAGTTCGGACACTTTATTTGTACTGATTACATAATTTATGGACGTCAAGTCAGTGTACACAGTACATCACAGACAACCAACAACTTTTCAGTTGTCTGTGCAGGGCCGTAGCCTGACCAAATTGCCAAGGGGGGGGGGGGGGGGGGGCAGAACTTTGTCTTGGTGCAATCTTGCATTTAAAATTTAGAAAAGTGCTAATTTACATAAATTTGCATGCAATTTACGTAATATATATTTTAGCATACGCAATGAAATATATGTAAGGTCAGAAAATATAAAAAATGCTGGTCAACGGGTAACCTAACCCATCACATTGGGTAAGTAGGTCGATTTCATTTTTTCACAATGCTTGACAAGGATAAAACAAACCATATATAATGATAGCAAAATATTTCAGGTCGAGTTTAGATAGAACTTAATCAGTCATCTTGATACTATCTCATGCAATTTGTCTGCATAGCTACAGTTAGGAAATGTACACAATCTACGGTTAAACAAATGGTGTAGTTCCTCTAACCCTCTCTTCTCAAACAATGTTAAGCCCCGCCAATTAAAACTGAAGCAT
Organism: Glandiceps talaboti; assembly: GCF_964340395.1. Classification (NCBI taxonomy): domain Eukaryota; kingdom Metazoa; phylum Hemichordata; class Enteropneusta; family Spengelidae; genus Glandiceps; species Glandiceps talaboti. The sequence goes on from NC_135552.1 coordinate 1,781,307, forward strand.
TATTTTAGCCACCCCTTCTGTCACCTACACTACAGTGGAGATATAAAATCATATGGTATAATGATGCATTGGAAGGAGACAACTCCAAAGGTGAAAAAAAATGAAAATAAGACAGTGTAGGAGGCCATTTAGAAGCATAAAATATCAAACCATAGACATAATAAAATACCAGAATTGAAACAATTATGTTATGCATTACATATTATCTGGAAGTGTATTTTGTTGTGGCAAAGCTGAAAGATATTATGCGGATGTACACATGGTAAATGACTTCTCCTGAAGTTTAATTTGGTTCCAAAATTCCCGAATAAAGAGCAAAACATTTCAAGACTTTCAGACTTTTGATGGCCCAATGGTCGTAAACTTTTGTTCAATTCTTTTTAGTGCACATTGGATATTTAATCTCAATTCATGCTTGTATGCAACATCAGAGCCAAGTAAACCACTGTGTAAGATATTTAAGCATAAACCACCCCCTGGGGATGGTATACCAAGAGGTTTTGACCAGTGAACGAAATATATGCACGAGCGGTAGCGAGTGCATATATTGAGTTCACAGGTCAAAACCGAGTGGTATACCTTCCCCAGGGGGTGGTTTATCGCTATTATATTATACCAGTATATTGAAAATATAGGAAACAAGATAAGAACTAACGTTTTCTCGTTTCATATGCGCCCCTGTGGCTAATTTGCATAACAATAACGCTGCTTTCAAGACAGCTGATCTTGGCCTCAACGTGAACGTCGTGCAGCGACTGGATTTATTTTACCTGCGAATTGTTTCTAGGGATAATCTGTACATTGATCGGCTCATTAAAAGTGCACAGTGATGAATAAACAACCTGTTTGACTCAAGGTATAAACTTGAAGTGGTTTATTGAATACAGCATGCTTCGATCGTTCCCGGCCGAATTCGCGACTCGGTGAAGTGATAGACAAGTTGATATTTACAATGTATTTATATTACTGGAAGTTACGTCAGTAGATTTTCGGGTTTGAGGATTTCCCTCTCGGATTGATGACTGATACTCTAGGACAGGATCCCAGAAAAATTTCTATTTAGATTAATGGTAAGTCGGCCAGTGTAAGCTCTTTCACTTGCTTCATTTTTATGACAGGACAGGACAGCTCACCAATGTTTCCACTCCAACTAGCCGCGCCGCGCCGAGGCTGGGACCGATTTCGTGCATGCCTTGACCTTAGTACATGTAGTAGGCGATGATTTGAACAAATACGCGATGACTTGGTTGCTTTCGAAATTTCCTTCAATAATTTCTCATAAAATATTGTCTCATTGAGAGAAAATCCTCCTCTGACAATTCGAAGAGTTCACTATCAGTATCACGGCGGACTACAACTCAACGCTCGTAGACGAACAAAATTTGGACGCGTGCCAGCAGTGCATTATCGTACCAGCAGTGCATTATCACTCGTTTTAGACGCGCTAGTTCGATGTCTAGACCAATCAGATCCCTCGATTTCCACCATCAATATACTGGTATAATATAATATATTATTTGGAATAGACTCAAATATATATTGTTACATGTACTATTCAGAAAATATGAAGAAATATCCTTAATTTTGAAAAGAAAATGCGAAGCCCGCATGAGGATATATTGCCCATCACCAGAAAAAAATATATGGGTAGGTTGAACAGCTTTTTCATTTTTTTCTGGCCTAATGTGGTATCTTTCAAAGTAGTTGCCGAAAAGATGTCACATTCAAAGTAAAAAAAATGGATGGTGCTTTCTGAAATAAGTAACACAGCAAAATAATCGTTTTCTTTACCCAACTCCCAAAACTGTTATGGCCTCGTTTATGTCGGAACCCAAGGTGAACTTAGTGAATTCTCCTTGTCATTACCATTATAATGGAAATTGAAGTTTGGATTTTGATGTCGAAGGTACAGTTCTGTTTACAAATTCAATGCCATTCTTTCCATATCAAATTGTCGCTTCAAAATGAATTGCGGAATAACGCTAGTGTTAGTGTGCAATGAGATAATAATATCAAACAACATTTTAACCAAAGACAACGTCGAACACAATTATTGAAAGAAATATCTTCAAATAGTGGATCTTAAACTGCGTACCTAGTTTAATAGTTTTTCAGGGGCACCAAATATTCCAAAAAGAGATCTGCCGTTTTATCAGTATGAAATGTTTTAATATAAGGAACTAGACGTAAATGAGATCGAGCGCATCTTGGGAGTCACTGCATGCAGCATAGCAGGCGACCTCACGTTGAACGTCTTTTTCCGTCTTTTTTTTATTGAGTTTCACTCGCTGACATTATAATTGCGACTTGCTATCTTCAAATGAAGGAGACTTTCAAGACTACTGTTACTCGCGGAAAATGCACAGTGCATGTGCGCACTTCTTCTGTACTTTCCCGCACAAAGAATTTTTAATTTGCTGCAAAAAATTACAATTTTTAACTGTACACATTTTTATTCAAAGTTAAGCCAGGGTACACTAGCGATATAAGATACATATTAGCCAGGAGTCAGCAGTGTACAGTCACTTTAGTGAACTATCCATTTAAATCGCGCATGCTAGGAATCGTCACGTAAATAACGATTTTAATAGCATCGCTATGTATGCAAAAAATAGCTTTATTTCTTTCTGTTTTCCAAAATCTCAAGGGGGGGGGGGCAGCTGCCCCCCTTGCCCCCCCCCCCCCGCAGGCTACGGTACTGCTGTGGTACCATCAACGACGAGTAGACATCAGGTAATTCACAGACAACCTTAGTAGTTGTCTGTGGGTAATTCAGACAATTATTTAGGCGTATACCATTTGTTTTCGGGGGATATGTAAACACCACAATGTGCCTGTGATAGGCAAGAATTGGCTTGATTTTGATAATTAACCTGGATGGTCAAGGTCAGGGTCAAAAGTCAATGTCTCCAAAGACAGCTCGCATCTAATAATATCGGGTAGACACTTGAATGGAATCTCAGTATATTTTCTTGAGTTACGCAGCAAATACTGATTTTTAACTACAAATATGGATGCCATTTAGTAAAAGTGATATGAGCTCCAAAAAATAATGCTTGTGTATAGTTCCTGTCTTCGATATTACTTGTAAACAACATGATTTAAGTTGGTAATATGTAAATACTACAATGTGTCTGTGATAGGCAGGAACTGGCTTGATTTTGATAATTGACCCTGAAGGTCAAGGTCAAAGGTCTCCAAAGATAGCTTGCATCTGATCAAATGAGGATAGACATTCGAATATAGTGTCTGTGTATTACAGTTTTTTAGTTATGCAGTAAATATTGATTTTTAAACTACAAATATGGCCACCATTTTGTCAAATTTGCATATATAAACAAAAATGACATGCATATGTGCCACATCACACCTTTGTGTCAGGTTTGAAAGAAATCAGATATTGTATGTCTGAGAAATGACGTGTACGCACGGACACACAAAGCCCATTATAATAGCACCCCCCCCCCGGGGGGATGGGGGTTGGCTAAAAAATGTGTAGCCGACCAAAAGCAGGAAAACAATTTGCTGACCAAGTCAAGACAGAAAAAAATGTTTCCAGGCCAAGGTATGAGCTAGAAAAAATAATTTGTTGTGCTGCAAGTGTAGAAACTAGCTACAAATGTCAAATTGTATTGGGTATTGGACACTGCTATCAAGTTGGATGCCGTGATAAAGTTGTTCTGTACATTAAAAGTCCAAAATAAATACCAAATTCCTCATTCGTACGGCCTCTTTAATTAATTGAAATCAATTAAAAGTCATTTATTTATGAACCAAATACCTAAAAGCGTTTAATTGAAAACTTTCATTGTTACTAAACAAAACTACGTCACGTGTCACGTATACAAGCAAAAATTACTAGCGTAAAAATAAACTAAACCGTAAAACGTATGTATCCTGTCTATGAACAAACATTAATTTGATTTACACTAGTAAAACGGAAGAGCGAAATATCTCTTTTTTTAGTATGACAACTGAAAATGAAGACTAATATATGTAGATATTTACATTCTTATGGTTCCTTAGTCGCCAAATGAACATAATTGTACAGTAATGTGTCGTAGCTGTCGCTTTGGTGGCAATTAATGGTACTTTTACCAATAATGCATTACAATTGACCCATCCATATGTTATTGTGTGGTGTCAGCGGTCTCAACTAAATTCAATTTCAGTTTTTCGTCCATAGCCTCTTCATAACCTAATTTCAAACAGTCTTTGATGTAGGAAAACAAGACCTTCCAGGCGTCTTCGACTTCCGACGTATATCTCTCCCCCAGTTCCTCTTGCCACACAGACAGCATAGATTCCTCGAAGGCGTCAAAATAATCAGGTTTGAATCCCTTAAAACGAACATGTGTCTTGGCGAGTCTTACAAGAAGTGGTTTTAAAGCATTATCTAAATCACTGAGATTATCAACAGCCGCTCCCACACTCTGCATGAAACGTGACGAATGCATTCGAAAGTGTGGATTTCTGTAAAGGTTATTTTTGCCTTCCACTTCCCTTGTTGGAAACAAATATTTAATTTCTGGATAGCTCGCAAAAATATGTAGGAATACCTTCTGTCCATTTTCTGTCATGTCGTCTGCTAGAGGTCGCCATGTTCGTCTGACTATCCGCTTCTGTCGTTCTTCGAGCAGGGGCACATTGCCCACAGCTCCCGGGCCATGAAACTCCGGATCCATCGATGTGGCAGTGGAAGGGGTGCACCCCATCGTCTAAATCTGTGCGATAGGTCGATAATATGAAAAAGAGTCCGTATTTCTGTGAGTAATCAATCAATCTGCCCGTCTCGCTTTGCGTTATTCGACCCTGCAAGCAAAGAATATTATGAGTCGTTTTACATAGGACTAATGTGAAACATGGACATCGGTCGTTGGTTTGTTCTAAAATTGTAACGAGACATGCACTGCTATCAATATCGTTCGTTCTATGGTGACGTACTGTACTACGTTGTTCGAATCTTATTACATGACGTCACATCAATCACAAGATATATGTAGGGTTGACGATACGTCGTTTTGTGCAAGTCATTAAATAGGATAGAAACTGCGTATTTAAATCGAAGTAATATGAGTACTCACGATAGCAATATTCACCGGAAGTTGTAATTTGTTATTGTAAAAACAAACGATTGAACTTCTGAACCAAAAACACGGTTCCGAATGTCAGGAGAAATGTCACTCGGATTTAAGGAGGTAAAGTGCATAGACGCAATGCCTGTGTTGTATTATTCGTTAGGGAGCACTCAGCAATTACGGGGGGGGGGGCTATTTCACATTTTTGTTACCTTGGGTAAGGAAGGTTTTATGTTGGGGATGAAAAGTCCGTGTCTGGCTCAAGTCAAACAAAATTCGGTGCACATATTCTTTAGGGTAATGGCTAGATGTCATTAGGCTTTCTTAAACAGCCATGATTATTAATGAGCGATTTAAATACTTTAAGTTTTTGCTAATTACGTTACAACTGTAAACTGTTGGAAACTCTTGTTACAGTTTGAACTATCCCAATTTGAATATTGACCCAACGATCTAAATGTCGCACACCACGATAAATAAACCACATCTGTGGGCAATCTTGCTGGAGAATTCGCCAAGATAAATCCACACCACCTCTTCTTTGATCAAAATTGAAAATCTTTCAAATCTTTCGATACTGAGGAGCGAGTTTGCTGCCAGAACGCAGTGCATTTATTAACAGAATGACGACAATGCAAATGAGAAAGTAAATGTTGTTACTTTGGGCTTTGTACTCAGTGCTTGGCTTGGATCAATTTTTCCCCAATTTTCCGACTTTGATTGGCTTTGTTCTAAACTTTTCAATGCGTATGTTATGAGGGTTTGAAGTTTGTTTATTATTTGCCGTTGAAACTAGTGTGTATCCAGGGTATGTATTAGGGGGTCGCTAAGGCCGAGTGATGTCGAGGACGGCAAGCTTTCCTGTACTGAGAATAACTAGAAAGCATTTGAACAACTTGTTTCAATTGGCAATATATGGATTGAAACCCTTAGTTTTGTAACAGCTATTCTATCAAAAGTGTTTCTAACAACAGATAAATATTTTTCACGTTGAAAAGTTAACTTAATTTTTGAATAAACATACATACATACATACATACATACATACATACATACATACATATATTGCATTACATACATACATACATACATACATCTATTACATTACATACATACATGTATTACCTACATTACATAGATACACAAATACATACACACATACATACATACATACATACATACATACATACATAGAAATGCATAAGGAACTAATAAACCAGTCCGTATATATAGCTGTTAAATCCGACGTTTCGAATAAATATTCTTTTTCAAAGGAAAAATTGGCGAGACAGAGAAATGCCAGGTGAAAACCCGAACATTTCTATTTTTTATTTTTTACATACATACATACATACATACATACATACATTACATACATACATACATACATACATACATACATACATACATACGACTGCAATTCGTAATGTTAAAAGCTCCATTAAAAATAAGGAAATAAATGGTTAAAATTCCGTTGGTTGGTTTGTTTATTTACCATCATGTTATTTAGTCGCTAATGTCTACTTGTGCTATCGCCTCACGTCATCCCTAAGGTGACGGTAATTAGCATTCTTTCGATTCACTTTATGACAATTAAATAAATCAAAATACAATTAATCTTAGGAATGTGTATAATATGATGAAATAGCAAATACTGCAATGTAGGACAGTCAATTTACAATGCACAGTCCACATTCCATTGCATTAGGTTTCACTACGTTTATTGAAGATGGTAATGGTAGTGAAGAAATGCACTAAAACATGTAGACAATACTAGGCGATAAAGGAATCGATCCTGAAATAAATCCATATTTCTCTCTGTCTATTCAAATCTATAGATTTGAATTAGCAGTTCACCGAGTAAATGCCGAACTCCCAGCCAACAGCGATCACCAGTTTTTAATACCATACACGGTTTGTATATACTAGTATATCGCAGTATTTTTCAACGGTGGATAGCATCGACAGCTGTTACCATAGAAACGACAAAATTTAGCGCCGCGTCATATATGCTGCCGCGGGTGACATTGTTTCATTTGAAGGGAGCCGTAAACGTAAGAAAATTGTGGAAATTTGTAATAACACATGGTCCTTCCTTCCACAATAAAATGGTTTATCTAAAACACTAAATCCAAGATTGCAAAATCGTCACGTCCAACGAAAGTAGATTCTTCAAGCAATACATCAATTGATTGATAAACTAATTAATCGAATAATTAGCCAAGTTATCAAGTTTTCAATCAATCAGCATATTATGTATGTATGTATGTATGTATGTATGTATGTATGTATGTATGTATGTATGTATGTATGTATTATTTCTTTTTGTAAATATCAGGTTGTCTTGCAAAGTTTTTATATCTTTCTGCCTGTCTTGCTATCTATTCAAGTACATTCATCGTCTATCTCAACTTTCAATTCATCAATATTCACTAGTCTCACTGTCCGACTTCGGCTTATCTTTGCAAGATGTCGTACAGTCCATATTATTCCAGATCACTGTCGAGGTCAGTCTTAAGTGTGAAATGAAAGTAAATATTTACCACAGAGCATATGTACCAATACCCGATGAGTTGTGCTGTTTTTAACCCTGAGATTATCAACAATGGCATCCTTGTTTTTAGTTGTCCTGCATCTAGGCCGAGTACACATTAACATTATTTCTATGACTGGTTTACGTTAGTTAAATACTAGATGTGGATGTCTAATACAAAAAGGAAAACATAACAAGGTGTCACTTTGCCCTTCACAATTTACGTTTACCCGAAACAAGATATCAACTTCCTAATGCCTGTCGACAACATCAATGATACCTTGATCCCTTCAAATGCCTGTCGACAACATCAATGATACCTTGATCCCTTCAAATGCCTGTCGACAACATCAATGATACCTTGATCCCTTCAAATGCCTGTCGACAACATCAATGATACCTTGATCCCTTCAAATGCCTGTCGACAACATCAATGATACCTTGATCCCTTCAAATGCCTGTCGACAACATCAATGATACCTTGATCCCTTCAAATGCCTGTCGACAACATCAATGATACCTTGATCCCTTCAAACTTCGCTGATCATCTGATTAAACGAAAATCTTATTTAGGGACCGGTCAGTTTCTTCGGCCGGGGGAGAGGTAATGGATCACCCTGTTTTTGAAATTGGCAGTAGGGAGGGGGGGGGGGTCATACTGTTTTGAAAATTGTGGATGGGGGGGGGGTCATTGTGTGTTGGATTGTGATGGGAGTAAAAAAATCCTTTTCTACAATGGCATATAGCCTTGTCTGAAATGCGGTACGTGTAAATATTTGTTCTTGTCCCTATTTCTTACATCAATTCTTTAATATTACTTCACATAAGAGTTCAGACATAACTATACATATACATATACATTGTATAATTACCTAGCTACCACTCTACTTACAGAACATGTCATGTGTATGCATGGCTATTTCACAATCATATGCTTCACTTACATTGCACTTTGGGGCAAAAGTGAATTTGAAGGTTTCGTAATGGTAATTCTTCATGGCTAGTTCTTACTCGTCAGTATGAACTTGTCAGAAGGGATTAATACATTTTCTATTTTGGACACTACATGTTATTGACACTACAAATCACTACATCTCATCAGATTCCAGTTCTATTGTACACTAGGTATGACCACCTAAAGTTCTTTAACATACCAGTGACTTTAGCATACATGCAATATTAAAGCTCCTATACTAATGTTACAGGCCCATTTTTATGTGACATGGGAAATTCATTTTAAATTTACATTTACGTTAGCTCTTCCCCTACCTTTTACTGCCGAGATGCTATTAAACTTTATTTCAAAAATATTTCAAACCTACGTAGTTGCTTTTTACATGTTTTTATTTTATATGCTGGTGTAAAGCTTGGAAATTACTGTCTGAAAGGGTCTGAATAGTCTCAAAATTGACTTTTCAGAGTAAAAACCTCCAGGGCTTCTAGGGGGAGACTCCATAGGACACCCACATGCAGTAGACATATTCTAGTCTCAAGCTCTTCCCCCTACCTCTTACTGTCAAGATCCTATCAAACTATATTTCAAAAATATTTCAACCCTATGTAGTTGCTTTTTACATGTTGGTGCTGTCTTGTAAAGCTTGGAAATTATTGTCTGAAAGTGTCTGAATAATCTCAAAATTGATGTATGTACCAATTTAAGTGCAATTTGAAGTTTGCATTCTTAAGAAATACCTAATTACCGAAAATCATTAATTATGCGATTTAGTCATTAAAATTAAAAACTCTTAACAGGCTTTAGAGGATATGTGCTTTGTCATGGTTGATATATGTACCATATTATATGAATTTCAAACTTTAAAGATAAAGCCTAATTACCGAAAGTCATTAATTATGCAAATTATTCATTAAAACTGTAAGCTTTATAGGACATATGGAAGATTTATTTCACCTTTGCATCGGTACAAAAAGAACAATAAAATAGAATAAAATAGACAGATCAGGTAACGAATAACTACACAACATAACAATACAAAATCAACATGAAACAGTAATGGCACTCCACTATCTTATTACTAAGATTTAAGTAACAGTGACAATGGACTTCAAGGCCCATATAATTAGAGATTTCTCTACAGATAGACAAAGGTTTAAGTAACAGTGACAATGGACTTCAAGGCCCATATAATTAGAGATTTCTCTACAGATAGACAAAGGTTTAAGTAACAGTGACAATGGACTTCAAGGCCCATATAATTAGAGATTTCTCTACAGATAGACAAAGGTTTAAGTAACAGTGACAATGGACTTCAAGGCCCATATAATTAGAGATTTCTCTACAGATAGACAAAGGTTTAAGTAACAGTGACAATGGACTTCAAGGCCCATATAATTAGAGATTTCTCTACAGATAGACGAAGGTTTAAGTAACAGTGACAATGGACTTCAAGGCCCATATAATTAGAGATTTCTCTACAGATAGACAAATATTTAAGTAACAGTGACAATGGACTTCAAGGCCCATATAATTAGAGATTTCTCTACAGATAGACAAAGATTTAAGTAACAGTGACAATGGACTTCAAGGCCCATATAATTAGAGATTTCTCTACAGATAGACGAAGGTTTAAGTAACAGTGACAATGGACTTCAAGGCCCATATAATTAGAGATTTCTCTACAGATAGACAAAGATTTAAGTAACAGTGACAATGGACTTCAAGGCCCATATAATTAGAGATTTCTCTACAGATAGACAAAGATTTAAGTAACAGTGACAATGGACTTCAGGGCCCATATAATTAGAGATTTCTCTACAGATAGACAAAGATTTAAGTAACAGTGACAATGGACTTCAGGGCCCATATAATTAGAGATTTCTCTACAGATAGACAAAGATTTAAGTAACAGTGACAATGGACTTCAGGGCCCATATAATTAGAGATTTCTCTACAGATAGACAAATATTTAAGTAACAGTGACAATGGACTTCAGGGCCCATATAATTAGAGATTTCTCTACAGATAGACAAAGATTTAAGTAACAGTGACAATGGACTTCAAGGCCCATATAATTAGAGATTTCTCTACAGATAGACAAATATTTAAGTAACAGTGACAATGGACTTCAAGGCCCATATAATTAGAGATTTCTCTACAGATAGACAAATATTTAAGTAACAGTGACAATGGACTTCAAGGCCCATATAATTAGAGATTTCTCTACAGATAGACAAAGATTTAAGTAACAGTGACAATGGACTTCAAGGCACATATAATTAGAGATTTCTCTACAGATAGACAAAGATTTAAGTAACAGTGACAATGGACTTCAAGGCACATATAATTAGAGATTTCTCTACAGATAGACAAAGGTTTAAGTAACAGTGACAATGGACTTCAAGGCCCATATAATTAGAGATTTCTCTACAGATAGACAAAGATTTAAGTAACAGTGACAATGGACTTCAAGGCCCATATAATTAGAGATTTCTCTACAGATAGACTAAGATTTAAGTAACAGTGACAATGGACTTCAAGGCCCATATAATTAGAGATTTCTCTACAGATAGACTAAGATTTAAGTAACAGTGACAATGGACTTCAAGGCCCATATAATTAGAGATTTCTCTACAGATAGACAAAGGTTTAAGTAACAGTGACAATGGACTTCAGGGCCCATATAATTAGAGATTTCTCTACAGATAGACTAAGATTTAAGTAACAGTGACAATGGACTTCAGGGCCCATATAATTAGAGATTTCTCTACAGATAGACAAAGATTTTGCGAGGAGAAATCTCACATAATGTGGTTCTTAAACCTTCATATGTAAATACTTAGCCAGCAGGGTCACCCCCCCCCCCCCACCTTTATTTGGGGGAAAAAAGCATCATCATAATGGTTGGTGAGGAAGGTGTGTCCCCCTCCAAATTTGAACATTTTGCTGAAAATATTGACCTGTAGGAAGACATTTCGAGGCATGCAATATCAAACCATACACATAAGAGGAATGGAATGGAATACATTAAATACTGTAATGTAGTTTTCAATACACCAATTTTACTCTCAACTTACAGTTTGTGCGACTGTTGTCCACATTTAACGCTATACATGTAACGTAGTTTACATACATACAGAGAGATATTAAGGCACACACACACACATAACTCATGATCAAAGCCTGGGATTAAAGATATGGAAGGCAAACAAAGTGCATAGCTAGTGTAGTTTCAGTATTTTATAAATGTACAAGTTAGGTTGAACGTTGTATGAGGGCACCCGGTCATGGCATACCTTACAGACTAGGTAAACGACTGCTGCTTCTGAGGTTTGATTTTGTTCAAATAGTCAACTTTATTTTACTCTTCTGTGATATTATCTGCCTCTGCGTTTCCGTCATTAGGGAGCATTCAGTAATTATAGGTCGAGGAGGGCTGGGTGAATTAGGAGTTGGACCATTTTCACAAATCAGTTCTTGGGGGTCACAGTTTACTTTGAATTGTTGTACATGTATTGTCTAACTTTGCGAACTTGTGTGATTTTAGCATCCCATTGCTCTAGTCAGTTAAGCCCAGCCAGAGAGATCCAAATACAGGTATTGGCTAATGCAGTGCATTCACACAAATTCACCGTGGTGGTGTTTAATAATAATAGTGGATAATGGGAAATAACCAATGCCTTTAAAACTGTTAGTGTGGTGGCAGTAGTTGGATTAAGTCATGTGTTGGGTCAACAGCCACTGCACCATCTGTAGTGACTACTGGTATGTACATTCAACTGGCTGCAATAGTTGGGTAACCTCCATGAAAACTCCAAGCATTTAATAAGTTCTCAGCAGGTGTACATGCACACATAATATAAAAATAGCGCAAATATTGCGTTGCCGCACAACTTCATGTTCAGGGCGATGATAGATATATAATTTTTTGAAGATTTAAAGTTGTAACAAAAACAAAATTGTCATACCTAATTTCCATCATCATAATCCAGCCATCCTATGTTGGAAGTGTACAAGACAAGTATAGCAACATCCTAATCAAACTTTAAAGGGATGTGTCTACAAGGTTTTGTACTTCTTTATTTTTTAAAATCAATTTGGAACCAAGTCATACCAATGTAACATGTTTAACTTTCTTGGTTGTCTTATTGTAATATTTTAAACACAAGCTACATTCAGTTTATATGGGTAGGTGATGAAACAGCTGTCTTACAACATATTACATAATCAAGTCATAAACCAAACTGGCCATGCTACAGGCTTTACCACCAGAGGAAATAGTAAAGTAAACATTATAGTTAATTAACAATGTACTGTTCTCACTGTGTCAGCTATAATGAGGACAAATCTACACATTCTCAACAAAGTTAAGCTCAATCTACTGGGTAATTTCAGAGTTGAAGATTTTTGAGGAAAAGCAATGATATAGAATAACACTTCTAGAAACATCTCACCAAGTTTCAAACTCATTCACTTAGTACTTTTTGAGATATAAGTTTTTGACCAAAATTCACATTTTTACACCTTAATTCCATATCACTCATGGAATCATGGTATGCGTAACATATCTTCGTCCATACATCCCTAAATGCATTTCCATTAAATTTCAGCCCAATCTGCTCAGTGGTTTTGGAATTATAGATTTTTAACCAAAAAGACACATTTTTAGCCCTAATTTGCATATCACTGATGTATCATCCCGTCATGGACAAATCTTACTTTACATCCCCTTAAGAATGTTCCCACCAAATTTCGCACCAATCTGCCCAGTAGTTTCTGAGTTTAAGTTTTTTGCCCAAAAATCACATTTTTTGACCCAAATCACACATTTGTGATGCGATCATTTTGATTTGAACAATTTCCCAACTAGACACCCAAGGTAATGGACCCACCAAATATCATGGCAATCGGTTCTGCAGTTTTTGAGTTTAAGTTGTTTACACACATACACACACACAGACAGACAGACAGACAGACAGACAGACGCCGGGCGATCCCTATAGCACTACTGAACCTCAGTTCAGTTGTGCTAAAAACAATAATGCACAAGTCATTGAAAATGACATAGTCCCCGCTATGATTGGATTGTAAGGAACTGGCAGTTTATGTCGTCATTTTCAAACCTGGTTAATGTTGTTTGGCCTCATATGGTTGTTTTTGATATCACTAATCTGTTCAAGCATGTCTGAGTTATGGCTTTGGACATGAAAACTGAGCCAACAAATTGGCTGCCAGGCAGCCATATCGGATTGTATCACGACGAAAATGGATATGCACATGTATGTCATAGAACACTGTGCTAATACCAACTTTGAATGAGATCTGTTCAAGCATGTCTGAGTTATGGCTTTGGACATGGAAAATTCGCAAACAAAATGGCTGCCAGGTAGCCATATTGGATCCTATCATGACAACAATGAATATACACATGTATGTCATAGAACACTGTGCTAATACCAAATGAGATCTGTTCAAGCACGTGTGAGTTATGGCTTTGGACAGGGACAATTCGCAAACAAAATGGCTGCTAGGTGGCCATATTGGATCGTATCATAAAACAAATTGACGTGCATATGTATGTTGCCCTGTACCACGTTTGAAAAAAATTGGTCCAGGCATCTCCAAGAAACAGCGACGGATGGACAGATGCAACCCAATCCATAAGTCCCATCCGGACTTTGTCCGACGGGAACTAACAAACACACATCTATATACATATAAACAAAAACACCTCCTACACACACACACACACACACACATGCATACACAATCATGTACATACATGTATGTACACATACATACATACACACAATCATACATATATACATACATACATACATACATACATACATAGACACATACACATGTACACACACACACACACACACATACACATACAATATGCAAAAGATACACATAGTACACAAGAGAAAGGGTTTGATCAAATGTCATTCCATACATAATACACAAAAAGCACAGTCCATTATGAACAAGTCATTGATAATGACATAGTCCCCGCTATAATTGGGTTTTAAGGAATTATCACTACTCTGATCACGCAACAACATTTGTGAACCTAAAACAAACAGACTTAGATATGTTGTGTGTGCTTGTTGGACATGGAATATGCCTCCAACAATAAAGGATTGGTTGAGTATGGGGGATCATATCATGATGAAAATGGAGTCTGAGTTATGGCTTTGGACATGGAAAATTCACAAACAAAAATATTGGATCGTATCACGACGAAAATGGATATGCACATGTATGTCATAGAACACTGTCCTAATACCAACTTTAAATGAGATCTGTTCAAGCATGTCCGAGTTATGGCTTTGGACATGAAAATTCGCAAACAAAATGGCTGCCAGGCAGCCATATTGGATAGTATCACAACGAAAATGGATATGCACATGTATGTCATAGAACACTGTCCTAATACCAACTTTGAATGAGATCTGTTAAAGCATGTCTGAGTTATGGCTTTGGACATGAAAATTCACAAACAAAATGGCTGCTAGGCGGCCATATTGGATCGTATCATGACAACAATGAATATGCACATGTATGTCATAGAACACTGTCCTAATACCAACTTTGAATGAGATCTGTTAAAGCATGTCTGAGTTATGGCTTTAGACAGGGAAAATTCGCAAACAAAATGGTTGCTAGGCGGCCATATTGGATCGTATCATAAAACAAATTGACGTGCATATGTATGCCATAGTATGTTGCCCCTGTACCAAGTTTGAAAAAAATCGGTCCAGGCATCTCCAAGAAACAGCTGCGGACGGACGGACGGACGGACACACGGACGCACAGACGGAACCCAATCTATAAGTCCCCGTTCCGGACTTCGTCCGCGGGGACTAAAAAATAGTGCCAATGGCATTGTAGCACAACTGTACACTTTTCTGTTTATGTTTATATGGTTGCCTATCCTGCCCTGTTGTTATCTTTGTAATAAGCATCATTATTTCACTGTTGCTAAGGGTGAGGTCTTGATTGCTAGGGCCAGTTTTGTCAATATGTTTTGAACAATAACTGCAGAGTAACACCTTAAGAAACAACTACACCAAGTTTAAGCCCCATTCCCTATGTACTTTTCAAGATACAAGTTTTTGACCAAAATTTACATTTTTAGACCTAATTTGCATATCACCGATGGGATCACCAGGTTGTGAATTCACCTCCACCTACACATCCCAGATACATCCCAATTACAATTCACCTCAATCTGTTCAGTAAGTCTGGAATTATACATTTTTAGACCTAATTTGCATATCATTGATTAAATCACCATTTTATGAACAATTATTGTGTTTACTCAGTAATACTAATATTAATCTAAACACCCCTAAGAATGTTTGACCCAATCTGCTCAGTGGTTTTGGCATTATAGATTTTTGACCAAAAAGACACATTTTAGACCTAATTTGCGTATCACTGATGGGGTCACCATGTCATGAGAAATCCTTAATCCTACAAATGTTTCCACTAAATTTCAGACCAATCTGCCAAGTTTATGAATTTAAGTTTTCTGACCAAAAATCACATTTTTTGACCCAAACCACCCACCTGTGACCATTTTGATCAATTTTCCAACTAGACACCCACGGTAATATACCTACCAAATACCACGGCAATCAGTTCAGTGGTTTTTTACTTTAAGTTGTGTGTGTACACACACACACAGACACATCCACACATACAGACAGACAGACTTTGCCATACCTATAGAACTTGTGTTCAGTTGTGCTAAAAACTGTATTTTTTATTCTTTCTCAGAATGTATAAAACACAAAATGTGACAATATAGCATAGAGAAACAGACTGGTGACATAATGCAAGATGGCAAGCATAACCTTCAATAATTCTACCCCACAAAAATATGTGTACAATTTATTTATGCTTTTGTTGGACTTCTTGTTTGAACAATGCTATAAGACAAACATACAGTTTTCATTTAAGCTCATTTCATATTGTTTTAAAACACTTTTTTATTTGGAAGAGAGAGACATCATCAATGTTTAGTAAGGCCAAAATGAAAAAAAAAAAATTGTTTCTGGTCAGCATCCGCATCACTTGAATACCCAACGTGTCTGTCTTTTTTTGTTTGTTCAGCATATGTCGTCTGCAGATCTGTGGGGAAACACAAACAAAACCCTCCCTATTTCAGTGAAGACAACTGCACAGTCAGTTATGAACAAGCAAATGACATCTGGCTCACATACACACTTGCTCTAAAGTGCTAAATTAAAAGAATAATAACTGCCATAAATAGTAGACTGAGTGACAGGTTTGTTGAGAATTTAAAAAAAATCTCGTAGTCATTCCATTTTAGACAAGCTGACCAGGAAGAATCCTTTTTTTGGCCTAATATTCCATACTAGACAGCCTCGCCGGCCTGTTGCCCATTCATACGCCACCTAGTGGTGAACATGAGAACAGTTATACTACAAAGTGATGAGCTGAGAATATTCACAATAAATCTCAACATATTGTATCTGTTCATAATATACACTTCATTTATATCAGGAGTATACAAATAGTGGGACTTTTATCTTTTCTCAAACACAAAGGCAGTTTAGAGCTAAATCAAGTGGAAATTATGGACATTTCCTTTCAACGCAGCTTTTCCCTGATTCTTCATACTCTTGTTTTGAAATCCACATCTGTTGGAATGTACCCTGTGGGATTGGAAATGCAAACATGGTTAAACATCTTTTGTGATAAAAACCCCATTTCCAAATTAATCAATCAATAAATTTATTAAATGCCTGTTTCCACTAGGACAGATATTAGAGGTGTTGTACAGTGAGAATGCTCAACGGAATAGATAGTAATATATATGTCTTGAAATTCTTTGTGAAGGCATTAGCTGTATAAAACAATGTATGTAAGTTCAATAGTAGTTTATTCAACAGACAAGATACAGCAAAGTGTAAAAGCACATCCACCATATCACACTAAATTATAATTAGGTTCATTGTGATCAGAGGGTTGGAGCAGTTGGCTTCATGTCACACTATTATATTTTGTGCCTTCTGTCTGTAACAACATTTCATTTTCTGAAAATCTGAATTTTGCTAAAGAAGATAAATGATGTAATATTTGTAAGGATTTATATTTGTTTAATCATAATTTTGCCACCCACGTATAAGGCCTGTGGTATTCATTAAGTCTTACCAACCCTGCCCATAACAAAAACACTGACTAAAACAACTTACCAGTGATGCAAGGATAGATCCTCCAATCCAAGAACTAAATCTCCTTTCTGCTGTGCCAGCACTACTCATTATTTTAAGCCTCATATTCTGTAAATATATAAAAACATTACAGATGGTTTGTTTAATTTGAACAAATGACACACTTCCCTACTGTCAGTCGGGATGAACAGGTGTTTACACCAAGTCATAAAAGTAAGTCAGGATGAATACCAAGTCATAAATGTAAGTCAGGATGAATAGGTGTTTATACCAAGTCATAAATGTAAGTCAGGATGAATACCAAGTCATAAATGTAAGTCAGGATGAATAGGTGTTTATACCAAGTCATAAATGTAAGTCAGGATGAACAGGTGTTTATACCAAGTCATAAATGTAAGTCGGGATGAACAGGTGTTTATACCAAGTCATAAAAGTAAGTCAGGATGAATACCAAGTCATAAATGTAAGTCAGGATGAACAGGTGTTTATACCAAGTCATAAATGTAAGTCGGGATGAACAGGTGTTTATACCAAGTCATAAATGTAAGTCACGATGAATACCAAGTCATAAATGTAAGTCAGGATGAACAGGTGTTTATACCAAGTCATAAATGTAAGTCGGGATAAACAGGTGTTTATACCAAGTCATAAATGTAAGTCGGGATCAACAGGTGTTTATACCAAGTCATAAATGTAAGTCAGGATGAATACCAAGTCATAAATGTAAGTCAGGATGAACAGGTGTTTATACCAAGTCATAAATGTAAGTCGGGATGAACAGGTGTTTATACCAAGTCATAAATGTAAGTCACGATGAACAGGTGTTTATACCAAGTCTTAAATGTTTGGATTAAAGCACAGTGATAACCAGTGAATACATACAAAGTCATACTGGTTCAAATAGAACATTACAAACTATAACGTAAAATTGTAAAACAGTGCAGTGACTGTATGAAATTTACACAAAATTGTTTTTACTTGAATGCATCAATCAATCAATGAATCAATTAATCAATCAATGACAAGCTCACTGCCCCTGTGAATACTTACTGGTGGTGTTTTGTTGGACAGTTCTCGGTTTAGTCTGTCAATAAAGCCAAGTAATAATGAATTGCCTCCTGTCACGATAATACTGTTATACATACTCTGTATACAAAGACAAATAAAAGAATAATAAGGACAAGTTATGAATACATAACAATTCAGTTGCTGGAAAGGTGAACTCTTGATAGTTTCATCTAAAGTTCTACAAATGTTCAATATTTATGCTATGGCCCATAGTGCCCTGATATTAATAACTATGTACTTCATACAAATCATTTCATCAGAATTCTCATTGCTGCATGCACAAATTTGCAAACTTAAATCCCTTAGATCTCAGACCACTAACGAACAGACTGGAAATGCCTATTGTATTAGGTGTGAATGGGACTTTTAACCCCTCTCCCTACTGTCAATCTCACCCTTCAAGCATGCCTTTTGTTTTAAACTCTCTCAGAAAACTGTCGGATGTTGCGCAAAATTATACTTCGAGTCTTTACGTTTTTTTGCAATTGACTCGACCAGTTTCTAGCTGAAAAGGTCAAAGGTTAGTAAGTGTAGTCTATGACCGGAAACGAAAACCTTCATGCAGTCAGAATTAAAATCACTGAAGTGTCAGATGAGTAAATGTCTGTTGAAGTTGCTTGTTCCTAGCAACCTTTATTTATGAATATATAATAAGTGATTTTTACAAGGATTTTGACACCGGAATTCAAATATCATGCGGTTATAGGTCTTTTCCCTCGGGTAAATCAGAACATGAATTATCGAGTCATCCATTGATATACTGTTGTACATGTGCTACATTTTGCTGAAAGTTTATTTGAAAACTGGATACTACTACTGTAGGCCAGGGATTAAAATAAACTACACTTCGATTCTACTACCCTTGCTTGTAGCCTGTTTTGACTTCGCCGCTTGATCAGTCATGCATCTTCCATCATACATCGATATGGTCGTCCTTGTTCTCAGAGTCATAAAAGTCAGTTACCAAAAAAATTTCATTTCATTCACAGTCATTAAACTCTAACATTTCACTCTCGAAATCCACGTCAACAAATGTGTTTGGTAACAACCTGATACAACTACAAGTATGCATTATGCATGTAGACTATAGTACATACACAGGAACATGTTTTCTGTGTGACACTGTCAACCTCCGGTTGGGACGTATCTCTGGATCTAGCTGAGTGTAGGGTTTGCTGTGATTTTGAGAGTGTTTTCTGTTTTTTATGCTCATTTTTTCATTCTGATGTTTAATGGGAAGCAAACGCTACAAATTCCAGTAACATTAACCGAAATAGTCAAGATCATGCTGAAAACGTGAACGATATGTCAGTGTACTGCCCGCTGCATGAAATGCATTGCTACATTTGCCGGACGGAAATTGGGGTGCTACATTTGCCAATTTTGACGGAAATTGGGGTACCTCTGAACACTTCATGGGTTTTCAAGGCTCCGTAATTAATGTTGGCGTTAGGAAATGTCAGAATATTGGGCAGGCAAGGCGTAATTTAGCAGAATAATCCACCAACCACAGTCCCTCTATCACCCAACTTTGCGATTCAGATCTGAAAGGCTTCCATCTATTTATGTTTACGTTTAATGTAGGAATTGTAGCTTTGCTTCCAGTTAAACATCGGAATGAAAAAAAGTACACACACAAAAGAAAAGGTCTTCAAAATAACATCAAACGCTACAATTATTCATTGCACTTACTCAGGCCTAAATATCGCATTACTTTACGTGATGAAACGTAACATTGCAACTTAATACATAATCAATGGTCCCTAATTAGGATTAAAAGATTATCGCTACAGCAAATAAGTAACATCATCACATCAAGGGAAAAGCTGTGTTTCTAGTCTGTATTTTTAGTAGTCTGAGCTTAGATAGATACCTTCACATATTGATATTAGTCTGAGCTTAGATAGATGCCTTCACATATTGATATTAGTCTGAGCTTAGATAGATGCCTTCACATATTGATATTAGTCTGAGCTTAGATAGATGCCTTCACATATTGATATTAGTCTGAGCTTAGATAGATGCCTTCACATATTGATATTAGTCTGAGCTTAGATAGATGCCTTCACATATTGACATTAGGTCAATTCACAAATGGTTCTACATGATAATGGATTATCTGCTCTCCTCAAAACAGGTATACACTAACCACTACAGCCAATCGTTAAACACAAATATTCCTATAAATTTTAACATTTGGTACCAGTGTTTACTCTACATCAATTTGATACACCAGTGTGCACTCTACATCAATTTGATACACCAGTGTGCACTCTACATCAATTTGATACACCAGTGTTCACTCTACATCAATTTGATATACCAGTGTTTACTCTACATCAATGTGATACACCAGTGTTCACTCTACACCAATTTGATATACCAGTGTTTACTCTACATCAATTTGATATACCAGTGTTCACTCTACATCAATTTGATATACCAGTGTATACTCTACATCAATTTGATATACCAGTGTTCACTCTACATCAATTTGATATACCAGTGTTCACTCTACATCAATTTGATATACCAGTGTTCACTCTACATCAATTTGATATACCAGTGTTCACTCTACATCAATTTGATATACCAGTGTTTACTTTACATCAATTTGATATACCAGTGTTTACTCTACATCAATTTGATATACCAGTGTGCACTCTACATCAATTTGATACACCAGTGTTCACTCTACATCAATTTGATATACCAGTGTGCATTCTACATCAATTTGATATACCAGTGTTTACTCTACATCAATTTGATATACCGGTGTTTACTCTACATCAATTTGATATACCAGTGTGCACTCTACATCAATTTGATATACCAGTGTTTACTCTACATCAATTTGATACACCAGTGTTTACTCTACATCAATTTGATATACCAGTGTTCACTCTACATCAATTTGATATACCAGTGTTTACTCTACATCAATTTGATATACCAGTGTTCACTCTACATCAATTTGATATACCAGTGTTTACTCTACATCAATTTGATATACCAGTGTTCACTCTACATCAATTTGATATACCAGTGTTCACTCTACATCAATTTGATATACCAGTGTTTACTCTACATCAATTTGATATACCAGTGTTCACTCTACATCAATTTGATATACCAGTGTTCACTCTACATCAATTTGATATACCAGTGTTTACTCTACATCAATTTGATATACCAGTGTTCACTCTACATCAATTTGATATACCAGTGTTTACTCTACATCAATTTGATACACCAGTGTTCACTCTACATCAATTTGATATACCAGTGTGCACTCTACATCAATTTGATATACCAGTGTTCACTCTACATCAATTTGATATACCAGTGTTCACTCTACATCAATTTGATATACCAGTGTTCACTCTACATCAATTTGATATACCAGTGTTTACTCTACATCAATTTGATATACCAGTGTTCACTCTACACCAATTTGATATACCAGTGTTCACTCTACACCAATTTGATATACCAGTGTTCACTCTACACCAATTTGATATACCAGTGTGCACTCTACATCAATTTGATATACCAGTGTTTACTCTACATCAGTGTGATATACCAGTGTTTACTCTACATCAATTTGATACACCAGTGTTCACTCTACATCAATTTGATACACCAGTGTGCATTCTACATTTGGTGTTTGTCTATTCCTTACTCATTTTGAACCACAAGAAAAATATGTTGTCTTTTGTTAGAGAACACAATGATTAACATTACTACAACATACTTACAGGTCTTATATCAATATCACACAGTCCTATACTTGTAGATACAACGTGGCCTACACTCAACATAGTGTTACCATCTAAACCCTGTAAATATAAAGAAACAAAACATGGATAGTGAATTCTCATTCAACATTCTCAGTACTAATTGAAGTAATTACATTTCTCTTTGTTCGTGGCATCTGAGTCTAATGAGAGGTTAACTTGTACTAACGTTAGTACAGTACTGTATGCTAAGTTTTGGGAACCCATGTAATGGGGGCAGGGAACTGTACGCTGAGTTTTGGGAACCCATGTAATGGGGGCAGGAAACTGTATGCCAAGTTTTGGGAACCCATGTAATGGGGGCAGGAAACTGTATACTAAGTTTTGGGAACTCCTGTAATGGGGGCAGGAAACTGTACGCTAAGTTTTGGGAACCCATGTAATGGGGGCAGGAAACTGTATACTAAGTTTTGGGAACTCCTGTAATGGGGGCAGGAAACTGTACGCTAAGTTTTGGGAAACCCTGTAATGGGGGCAGTGAACTGTTTGCTAAGTTTTGGGAACCCCCTATAATGGAGCAGGGAACTGTTTGCTAAGTTTTGGAACCCATGTAATGGGGGTAGGGAACTGTTTACCAAGTTTCGAGAACCCCTATAATGGGGACAGGAAACTGTTTGCTAAGTTTTGGAACCCATGTAATGGGGGCAGGGAACTGTTTGCTAAGTTTTGGAACCCCTATAATGGGGACAGGAAACTGTTTGCTAAGTTTTGGAACCCATGTAATGGGGGCAGGGAACTGTTTGCTAAGTTTTGGAACTCCTGTAATGGGGGCAGTGAACTGTTTGCTAAGTTTTGGAACTCCTGTAATGGGGGCAGTGAACTGTTTGCTAAGTTTTGGAACTCCTGTAATGGGGGCAGGGAACTGTTTGCTAAGTTTTGGAACCCATGTAATGGGGGCAGGGAACTGTTTGCTAAGTTTTGGAACTCCTGTAATGGGGGCAGTGAACTGTTTGCTAAGTTTTGGAACCCCTATAATGGGGACAGGAAACTGTTTGCTAAGTTTTGGAACCCATGTAATGGGGGCAGGGAACTGTTTGCTAAGTTTTGGAACCCATGTAATGGGGGCAGGGAACTGTTTGCTAAGTTTTGGGAACCCCCTATAATGGGGGCAGGGAACTGGTTAAACTTGTACAGCTGTTTCTGTAATCTTTCTCTTTAGGTAGTTAACCATGAAAAACTGGTAAATTTGACCTACTTAACAACCCAACAAAACACTAGTAAATTTGACCTACTTAACAACCCAACAAAACACTAGTAAATTTGACCTACTTAACAACCCAACAAAACACTAGTAAATTTGACCTACTTAACAACCCAACAAAACACTAGTAAATTTGACCTACTTAACAACCCAACAAAACACTAGTAAATTTGACCTACTTAACAACCCAACAAAACACTAGTAAATTTGACCTACTTAACAACCCAACAAAACACTAGTAAATTTGACCTACTTAACAACCCAACAAAACACTAGTAAATTTGACCTACTTAACAACCCAACAAAACACTAGTAAATTTGACCTACTTAACAACCCAACAAAACACTGCAAATATGGTTTGCAAAGCCAATCCCTGAATAGCTAGGAAATCACTGACAGGGTTACATGTATACTTGACACCCTTCCCATTGCCACCAAAACACAGTGGCACTGAAACACAATGAAAATAAGTGTTATAGAATCTTCTTACAACAGTATTTGTGCTATGGTTTGGCAATCCTGATAACAGATGGGGAAATTGTACTGTACCAGGAAAATTGTCAAGGGTACAATTAATTGCCACAAAAATGTTACAATTAGATCACTGAAAAATTATTCAAAGGAAACACTGGCTGGTCAATTAGAAAGAACAAATTGGGATAGTGTTACCACCTGTGAGGATGTGAATGAGGCCTGGTCATTGTTTAAAGTCATGTTTACCGATGTTCTGAACGTTGTTGCATCTGTTAAAGAAGTAAGGCTGAAACAATGCCCAGAACCGTGGATGACAGTAGAAATCCTTGAATGTATTTCAGAAATAGATGTGGCATTACTTCAGTTCAAGCAAACAAAAATGAGGTACTTTATAAAGAATACTACAGAATCAGAAATAGAGTACAGCGGACAATTAAGAATGCCAAAAGTGATTATCTGTCCAATAAAATTGAGGAGCATATTAAAACAACCCAAAAAAGCTATGGCAACAGTTAAAGAATTTAAGCTATAACATTAAGTCCAAAGATAAGTGTAATGTCATTCTAAATATCGACGGGGGAACTGTGTTTTGATAGCAAATCAATTGCCAACCATATCAATAAGTTTTACACTACAATATCATCTACCCTTGTAAGCAAGCTTCCTAGGGTAACAGGTGTTTATAATGTTAATTCAGACACTGTCAAAGACTACTACAATAACAAAAGTGTTCTTCCTAATTCATTTTCCCTGCAACCAGTACCCATGGAATTCATACGGACTGAACTGGACAATCTGAGTGTGTGCAAAAGCACAGGTTTAGATGGTATTCCAGCAAGGTTTTTGACAGACAGTTCTGACGCTATAATTGTCTCAATCACACATATTGTGAATTTATCTATCACCAGTCAAACTGTACCAGATAAATTTAACTTTGCCAGGGTTAAACCTCTCTTTAAAAAGTACAGTTGCTTGGAAGTTGGCAATTACAGGCCTGTCAGCATCCTGAGTGTTACATCTGAAATTCTCGAAAGGGATGTATTTGATCGCCATGCACCAACTAGTGTGAGACTGGTCCCCAATAGGCGACCAGTTCCATGGACCTATACTTTTTAATATGTACACTTCTCCATTAGGTGAATTAGTTTCAAGTCATGGATGTCTCTATAGTTTTTATGCAGATGACTCTTCACTTTATATGTCTTGTACTATAGATAATGAAGCTAGAATGGTTTCTAATCTTGAACTTTGTATTTCTGATGTCAGGTCTTGGATGTCTGAACATTTCTTGTGTTTGAATGATGATAAGACTGAATCTGTTATTTTTTCTGGTGATCTGTCCACTAGAGCGATTACAGAAATTCGTGTTGGCGATGCTCTGATTCCTGTCCATTGTCAGGCTAAGAGCCTTGGAGTGATCCTTGACTCTTGTCTGACAATGAAGCCGCATATTGGACAGATCTGCCATTCTGCCACTTATCCGCAAATATTTATCTCAACCTGCTACTGAGCAACTAGTTCATGCATTCATTATATCTTGAATAGATTCATGTAATTCACTTTTATTTGGGCTTCCGAAGTACCTAATCAACCGTATTCAACGTATTCAAAATATTGCTGCTAGAATTGTAACTCGTTCCAAAATCACCTTTCACATCACTCCAATTTTATATCAGTTGCATTGGTTACCTGTTTCAGAACGTATTGTTTTTAAGATTTTAGTTCTTATTTTTAAATCCATTCATAGGCTTGGACCAATTTATCTTTCTGACATCATCAAACTATATGTTCCACATCATAATTTAAGGTCAGCTGATCAGTTCAAACTTTGCCCCATCGTACTAAGACATATGGTGATTGTGCTTTTAGTGTTGCTGCTCCCACTCTCTGGAATAATCTCCCACTCAACATCTGTCAGTCACCTAACTTATCTGCTTTTAAATCTAATGTTAAAACTTTACTTTTTACAACTGATTTTAACTGATATTTGTATTGTATTATTTGCTTTCAGCGTCTTTGATCAAATTTTTTGTGGATACTGACGCTTTATAAATAAATTATTATTATTATTATTATTTACGTACAACTTGAAAAATATCTCAGCGATAGTAACTTGATTTATCACCTACAATCTGGCTTTAGGGGTAACTATTCCACCGATACCTGCCTAATTCACATTCTAGACTATATCAGATCCCAAACAGCTTCTGGATACTACACTGGTATGGTTCCACTAGACCTTCAAAAGGCATTTGACACCATTGACCATCATATTTTGTGTAAAAAGCTTAATCTTATGGGCATGGATTTGGTGCAATGGTTCCACTCTTATCTCACTGGCAGAAAACAGTTAGTTAATGTAAATGAATCGAATTCAGATTCCATGGATAGTCAACTGTGGTGTTGCTCAAGGAAGTATTCTGGGGCCACTGCTGTTTCTGTGCTATGTGAATGATATGGAAATTTCAATCATATGTAAACTCCTACACTATGCTGCTGACAGTGCCATATTAGTGTCACATAAGGATGTTAATCACATTGCCTCAGTGTTAAGCAAAGAACTTGAATCATGTAACAAATGGTTGATTGACAATAAGCTTTCACTCCATCAAGGGAAAACATTCTATTCGGCTCGAAATGCAAATTGCATAAGATTTCTGAATTTAAAATAACTTGTAATCAACGTGATATTTATGCCAGCAAATCTGTCAAATACCTTGGGCTCGATCTTGATCAGAGTCTATCAGGGCTCCAAATTGTTCAAAATATTATTAAGAAAACCAATTCAAGGCTTACATTTCTCTATCGACAGGCACATTTTCTCAATCACAACTCCCGCAAAACCCCTTTGCACTGCTCCAATCCAATGCCACTTTGATTATTCATGTTCATCCTGGTACTCTGCTCTCACCAAAACTCACAAATAAATTCCAAATTGCACAAAAGAAAATTGTATGGTTCATCCTTTCTATGGAGCCCAGATCACATATAGGTGCTGATCAGTTTGATGCCCTGGGTATGCTGGATGTCAAGGGTAGAGTGAGCCAGCTACATGTACGGCTTAACCATGCTTTCAAAATAACTCCAGCCCTGAGTATTTATCTCATCAGTTTACCAAAGTGTCTTCTGTTCATAATTATGGTACTAGGGTAGGTTGGTATAATTTTCATCAGACAATGGTTAAAGGTCAGGCTGCTAATACATTTTATGCTAATGCCATTAAGGACTGGAACAATCTACCAGCATCAATAAAACAGATATCACAAAGAAATGCCTTTAAAAAAGCTGTCAAATCATATCTGTCCAGAGATACTGAAAACAGCAAGTTTATTCGGTATAAGTTAGTTTGTCTCTACGTTTTCCCTACTTCTGTTATTCATTCCTATTTTCATGTAGTTAAACACCTTTGCTTATCCCACCACTTTCTTGAATCACTGTATGGACCCCACACTGGAAACAAGTCTTTGACTTTGTGGGTCATCTAAGTAATTCAACAATTTGTACCAGTTTTTATTTGTATATCTGTACTGTCAATCTTGTTGTTTTACTGAAATTATCTAAACTAAACTAAACTACTGAATAAAACTTTTCATACCTTAATATCTATGGTGGGAAACCCTGGTAAACTAAGATAGAGGTAACCATACATTATTGCCCTTAACAAAATCATTGCAATATTTTCACTTCAAAGTTTTGCATTATAACCAAATGATTGTTCCTTTGCTGGTTTTATAAATTTATATATCATTGTTGTGAATTGGAATCTCATAAGAAAATTAAATGAATTCTTCACACAGAGTAAAACATAAAATTACAATATTTCTACTTACTTTGACTACAGATGGATCAAAAAGACCTTCTGGTATAAGAAATCTCTCTGTTCCAAAATCTTGATGATAACCATCAGGAAACTCAAAGTGTAACGGTGGCATATTGGATATATCACTATGGCAGAACAGACAAACAATAGTAACAGTGGACTTCTTAGATGATTTATTGCAGTTTTTGTATAACACACAATGCACATATTACAAATACACCAAATCTCTATTTTTGTATAACACACAATGTCCAAATACACCAAATATGTGTTTTTTGGTAAATGCACAATGTAAGTATTACAAATACACAAAATCTGTGTTTTTTGGTATTAAGACAAAGGAGAAGTATTTAAAAAACCAATCAAGAATAACATAGTCATTTATTTTTGAAATAAACATCACTCCATGTGTAGTCTGCTCACACAGTACAGTACCACAAATAAACATCACCCCATGCGTAGTTTGCTCACACAGTACAGTACCACAAATAAACATCACTCCATGTGTAGTCTGCTCACACAGTACAGTACCACAAATAAACATCACCCCATGTGTAGTCTGCTCACACAGTACAGTACCACAAATAAACATCACCCCATGCGTAGTTTGCTCACACAGTACAGTACCACAAATAAACATCACTCCATGTGTAGTCTGCTCACACAGTACAGTACCACAAATAAACATCACCCCATGTGTAGTCTGCTCACACAGTACAGTACCACAAATAAACATCACTCCATGTGTAGTCTGCTCACACAGTACAGTACCACAAATAAACATCACCCCATGTGTAGTCTGCTCACACAGTACAGTACCACAAATAAACATCACTCCATGTGTAGTCTGCTCACACAGTACAGTACCACAAATAAAGATCACCCCATGTGTAGTCTGCTCACACAGTACTGTTACTGAGTACAGTACCACAAATAAACATAACTCCATGTGTAGCTTTTTCTACTGGAAAAAACAATGTGAAATAACATATACCAGGTCTGTGTTTGTAATTCAATAAATTGCAAAAGTGTAAAAAGTTTGTTATTGTATGTACAATAACAAGCATTTTACACATTTTTTAATGTTTTACAATTTATTGAGTTACAAACACAGACTTGGTATATGTAATTTCATATTGTTTTTTTCCAGTAGAAACACTATTAGTATAGTTTTATAAATTAAAAATCCAAAATAAATACCCAATTCTCATCCATATGGACACTTAAAGGTTTGGGAACATTTTAGAAATTCTTCTATACTACTGGACCCAACTATCCAATGCCTAGAATGAGTAGTGTTGCATTGTTTTTCCTTTTTGTATGTCTTGTTTGTTCCTTTCAGGATTGGCATTTAATATGTGTAAATTGCATTTTGGTGTACTGTTGTCAATTTCCCTATCAATAAACTACTAGTATTATCATCAACTACAACGCCTGTAAGTATACAGAGCCCTCTGGTGGTGAGAAATATTCCTACTTACTCATCATTGTAAGGGGTATCAGGTACTTGTAACACTGTGGCTTGGAAATCTTGTACAACTTTCTTTGTCATGTAATTGTGCCAAGATTTACTGACTGCTGGTACTTGTTTCTTTGTGTATTTGGCTGGTTCTGCCTCACCTACCTCCTCCTGAATGTCAAAGGTCATACAACAGCTCAGAGGTTAAATGAAATGATAAATTACACATCACATTTCTGAAGACATATTTTACTAAGCTAATCCTAATTATATAAAAACAGAACAAAAAGAGATTAATTGTCAGTTGTCTAAATGGCATGCACTTATAGAACACCTTTTTACCTTCCGTAAGGAAGGTTTTGTATTAGGGGTTGAAAAGTCTATGTGTGTGTGTGTGTGTGTGTGTGTGTGTGTGTGTGTGTCATCATTTTCTAAAAAACAACTGGGTCAATTCAAATGAAATTTTGTAGATGTATTTCGCAGGGTAACGGCAAGAACTAATTAGGTTTTGGTAAACATCCATTGAATATTAATAAGCAATTTACATAATTAATGGTTTTTGGTAATTAGGCTATATCTCAAGAATGCCCACTTCAAATTCATTATAACTTGTACATACACCTGTGATACCAAAGCGCATCTATCCTGAAAATATTATCGATTTAGCTCTTAGTTTTAATAATTCATTGGCATATTTTGGTAATTAGACGTGGTGGCCACACAAAAGAAAGTAGTTGTTTCTGGTCAGGAAATGTTGCCAAAAGTGGTGTGACAATGCAAATTTGTTTGTTAATTGTTCATGATTAGTTCTGCAGTTGTCTTCCCTGAAGTAGCAATTGATGTGGGGAGAGTTATTTTGTGTTTCCCTTGGATCTGCACTCTGCATTGGCTGGACAAACACGAGAAAAAAGAAGATCGAGGATGGCAAGCTTTCCTGTGCTGAGAATAGGAGGCGGGCATTTGAACAACGTTTTTGACAACTAACTTTCATTGGCACTTGAAAAATCCCAGATATAGAGCTACATTTCTGGCATAAATCATGAAATTGCAAGACTTTACCTTTGCAGAAGGCATTCCTTCTAAATCCGGTTTCTCAAATGTTAATCCTTTTGTTCTCTAAAAGGGTGTTTGCTTGTACACTAGTTGCAGAAATTAGGATTAACTACACCATACTTTTGTAGAATAGCACTGTATATTATTCCCAATGAAAGCTCAGAACATACCTTTTTGGCGACTTGATACGGTGAAACAATTGGTATAGTTTGTTCTTCAAACAGCTGATTACACTGCAAGGTTATGAAGTCTCCACCAAGTGGACTCTTGACACATGCTACATGTACAAAGTACACGAAAT
Organism: Glandiceps talaboti; assembly: GCF_964340395.1. Taxonomy (NCBI): domain Eukaryota; kingdom Metazoa; phylum Hemichordata; class Enteropneusta; family Spengelidae; genus Glandiceps; species Glandiceps talaboti. The sequence goes on from NC_135552.1 coordinate 1,812,256, forward strand.
ATCAGACAATGACAGAAGCATACAGACTTTATCTATGTGTGGAGCTGCTTCAAGTTCAGCACATCAAATGACATACTTGATTTTTTTTAGAATAAAGGGGAATATTAGCTTTGCAAGACATTTCTCTCTTTCTTATACTGAATAGATCCATGGGGCCATTCAGAAATAAATGGCAGTGACGGGGCTCAAACCTGCAACCTGCACACTTCAAGCCAGCCACTTTAACCATTCAACCATCATGACTTCACATGTGCATGTAACTGTACAAATGTACATCATGACTTCACATGTGCATGTAACTGTACAAATGTACATCATCATATTTTATTTTATGTATGGATGGATGGATGAAGACCAACAATTCTGACACCTTCACTGGATTGGTCCATTTAGTGTTTTGACAAACCCAGGTATATAGCAGATATATTACTCACCATGTGAAAGTGCATAACCATCATGCACTGGGACTGCTGTTGTGTGTGTAGCACCGCTGTCAACAATCAAACCTGTTGCCCTACCATTGGCAAAGCTGTGAAGTCTGGGTTAAGGAAGTTTGAGCCACATAGCAGTAACAAGTGAGGAAGTCAACTGTTTTTTTGATGTTATGGTGTGATATAGTCTCCGTTAACCAGACTCACGCCTGGGGGCACTACTACAAGACCACCCAGATGAGAGTGTGGGGCAAACGTACACCAGTACAGATCTCTATTCCAGAGTAGAGTATGCAGGGGAATACTTCACATCCATTCCAATATCATATTCCATTTTAATAAGGGAACCATGTCTCTTAAATGTAGTAGTGTTAATCAAGACATAGCCCCCCCCCCCTCCCCACTTGTGTTTTATGGCAAAGTTATTGTGCAAATTTGAATGGTGTCTCTTGATACAAAACTTCACTATTTACTGACCAATTTGCTATTTGACCTTGAATATGGAGGTCAAAGGTCAAAGTATAAAGATAAAGCTGACCTTTGTGGTATAGACATTTAAATGGAGTCTATGTGTTTGCAACTTCAGTTACCATAGAGCAATTTTGCAAGAGCAATGTTGGTCATTTCACTTTGAAAATGTCAGTCAAGGTCAAAGGTTAATATAGGAGTAACTTCATGGTGGTTGGCCGGTGTATTTTCCATGTGGGTGATTGGTGTGTTTTCCATTGTGGGTGATTGGTGTATTTTCCATTGTGGGTGGCCAGTGTATTTTCCATGTGGGTGATTGGTGTATTTTCCATTGTGGGTGGCCAGTGTATTTTCCATGTGGGTGATTGGTGTATTTTCCATGTGGGTGGCCGGTGTATTTTCCATGTGGTTAGCCGGTGCACGACAAGTGAGCTAGACCATCATGCAATGCGATTTGTATGCTCGCAGATACCTTGAGAGGACGCCATCTTAAATCTCATATCTTCCCTATACTACTACATGCAATGCTTTGAAGCCTAGCAGAGGGCGGAAGTTCACCATCCTCGTTCACAACAAGTTATTTCTGGAAATCAAAATTCTGATATTTTTAGTACTTTTTGAATTTTTTTCCTACAGCATTTCTATCGTATACCATAGTAATATTAATAAAATGACATTTTTGGTCAAAATTAGGTGTTTTTTCGATTCTCTTAATTCATAAACTTATGATGTTGTCGGAAAAGCCACTACATGTGACAATCAGCTGGAATGAAAACAAACTACATTTGCACATTTGTATTTGTGCATTTATTGTCATTTTTAGACTAATTTTCCTGAAAATTCACAAATTTGGGGATTTTTGTCACATTTTACAGTTGTCTGTCTCTACGTTTTTCAAAATCCATGAACGAAGAATTGTAGTACGTGTGAATACGAATCGAATGATATACTGGGTGCTTAGGCACGTAGTGAATTCCTCAACGAAGATAGGATTTGAATGTAGTCCTTGCAGTCATATAGAATTTCCGAAAATGTCATGTCACCATGTATGACAACCATGGGACAGCAGGTTCGTAAATCGTCAACAGGTATGTTCTATACAAAGCATTTATCCCCAAAAATCGGTGAATTACATGATGTAACAAACTAAGGCTTTCGAGAGAAAATAAATTCGTAACTGTGAATAAATGTTTGTGTAGTTTTATTAATTGTAAAGATGAGACAGTAAGCAGCAGGGTAGTAAATCTTTACCTGTATTTTCTATGGACAATCGGTGTCACGGTGGTGCACATGGACGGTGTAACGTGTATCATGCTAGGCACAACATTAGTCAAGTTACGTGTACACTGTATGCTTGTAATGGCAATGCTGTCGCTCGGTAATTTGTATCATGTGCTAATATTATATTCTGGCCTTTGAGTGAGAAATGAGACAAGTAAAATTTATAACTGTGAGTAAATGTATGTACTTGTACTACTAGTGTATTGATTGCGATTGTGGGATGGCTGAGTTGTAAATCCTCATATTTTCTACAAAAAAGTGACGTGCACGGTGCATACGCCATCCTCGGATGCCATCATCACACAGGCGGTGTGTTTTGTACAGTAGTGTAAACACCTCGGTAATTACGCTTTAACTTTCGAGCAATCAACTCGGAGAAATAAAATTCAGCCAATAAAATTATAACTATAATGTAATAGTCTAAATTGTAATTATGATACGACAGGGCCAGGGTCGCAAACCAGATAAGTAAACAATGTATGCCCAGATGCTATGCAGGGAGCAGATAAACTTAGACCCACGTACGCTTCGCTACAGGAGCATGCACCACAGCTCGGTAAATTATGTGTACTAAACCCTGGCTTTTGACTCTTGAGCAAAAAGAAAGAGAAAAAATACATTCATGACCGAGTAAATTTTATTTCTTTTTAATGATTACTTTGGGACAAGCAGGGACGACGTGATAGCCTTCAGATATTTTCTTCAAAAGTGACGTATACAACATAATGCATGTGTACGTGTAGAACCAACAACAACGTATGTGTCGGCGCCGCACCTTCGAATTCGATCTCCGAGCATACAAATCATACTGCATTTTGGGTAATCTGATGTGCCGTGCCGTGTATTTTACATGTGGTTAGCCAGTGTATTTTCCATTGTGGGTGGCCGGTGTATTTTCCATTGTGGGTGGCCGGTGTATTTTCCATGTGGGTTGCCGGTGTATTTTCATTGTGGGTGGCCGGTGTATTTTCCATGTGGGTGGCCGGTGTATTTTCCATTGTGGGTGGCCGGTGTATTTTCCATGTGGGTGGCCGGTGTATTTTCCATGTTGGTGGCCAATGTATTTTCCATGTGGGTGGCCAATGTATGTAGGAGTGGAATCACAGATTCATGATTGAAATATCATCACTTGAAATGTTAGATTAAAAAGCTCTGCTATGAAGGCAACAAAAATTTGGCTGTGACCTTGAAGAAGCCTTTCTAGGTCAAAGTCTTAAAAGAAAGTCCATATTTGATAATATGGGTGTGGGCATTTGAATGGAGTCACTACGTATTATACATGTACCTCCAAAAATGATGCACATTGTGAAATTTAACCACAAATATGGCTGCTATTTAGCAAGATTTGATCTGTTTGCAATATAAAGTGCCATGCATACAATGTATGTCTACTATAGCATGTTACCTATGTGCCAGGTTTGGTTGAAATCAATTGGCGCATGCAAGTGATATGAGGGTGAACACACAGTGTATATCACGGACTGATACATGGACAGACAATGTATACAATGTATATCCTCCTCTGGTGGTGCCAGTTGGAGGATAAAATTTGCTGTAATATACATGTACAAATGTACATTTGTACAGACACCTAGTCACTTGAAGGATACGCTGACAGGACTGCATTTTTACAAAGAAAAAAGGCTGGTATATTGTATTGTTCAAACATCAGTTCTGTTAACTTTTCTCTTTTACCTCGGACATTCCACTGTCAATAATAAGAATAAGAATAAAATAAGATTATTATCAATTTTACAGTATCTCACATGTATTGAACCAAACCTGTGTCTCACATTCGTAAGGTAAGATTACAGAATGGAGATGTCTGTTTGTCTGTATGTGTCTGTGTGTCTGTATGTGTGTCTGTGTCATAATATGAAATTCATCTCTGTGATTGGCTGATTGTGTCTACTGAAATGGGTTCATTAATATTCATAATGTCCATCATAATGATTTACCATACTTAGTAGGCAGTTATTTCTTTTTATCATTTCATAAAAATATTATTTTTACTAAAAACATAAGAAAACTGCAAAAAACAACAAAAGTTCGAGATAGATTTTTTTAATACGCTGTACATATTAAATGGATTATCCCAGTTGTTTACCAATAAAAAAAAAATATAAGGTACCCACGTCCGTTTAATTTCTAGAATTGAAACTGTAACCCCACATCCCATCTAAATCTTGACATTTTTGACACAAATATCTCATGAAAGTTGAATTTTGACAAAAATTAAAAGTACCCTGTTTATCTTTGCACATATGTATAATGCACCTCAAAAATCATTGTGTGTATGCTAACTTGAAAATGCCAGTAAAAAATGTGACCCATCCCATCCAAATTTCAACATTTTAGGAACAAAAATCACATAAATGTACAATATTGGAACACATCAGCACCAAAGGATATTTCTGTCAGATCATATGTATGATAAATCAACTAAACTAGTTATATGACTTTATAGAGTTTATTTCTCCAAAAGCCAAAGTGGTCAGAATATTCATAATTGTGACCCCACCCCATCCAAAATTCAACATTTTTGGACAAAAATAGCACCACTGTGCAGGTTGTAGCACAACTGTGCAGGTTTTAAAAAATGTTTACCCACATGCTGAGCCATGCCATGTATAGGTATTCATTTGCTAAATGTTATCCAGTTGGCTATCCAGCCCTGTTGTTATCTTTGCAATATACGCGATCAGTTTGCTGTTGCTATGGGTGTGGTCATGTTGCTAGACATATTTGAAGACATTTTTTGAATGTTTGTTCACTTTTCTATGAATCCCTGATGTTATCTTTGCAACATATGTGATCATATGGCTGTTACTATGGGTGTGGTCGTGTTGCTAGGTATGTCTGCATACATTTTTTGAATGTTTATTCATTTGTCTATTAATTCCTGTTCTTTTGTTTGCAATATACGTGATCATTGAGCTGTTGCTATGGGTGTGGTTTTGTGGCTAGGCATATTTACATACATTTTTTGAATGTTTCCTCAATTGTCTATTAATCAATGTTATCTTTGCAATATCTGTGATCATTTGGCTGTTGCCAAGGGCATGGTCTTGTTGCTAGGCATATTTGCATACATTTTTTGAATGTTTAGTCACTTGCCTACCAGATGATGTTGTTATTTAATCTAAATATACTGCCATTTGGTTGTTGCTATAGGTGTGGTCATGTTGATAGGAACAATTACATAAGTATGACGGTCATTGACCCACTTACAATTTGCAGACTAACAGTAAACACTTTCAGAATCAAAACCAAATTTTATCCCCAGGAGTTTGTGAGGTAAAGCTCAATGCCAAAATCACTCTCATCATCTACAAGACTGACAGATGGACAGACAGAGAGAGACATACATTTTACGTTGAACCAACATGTAGTTTGTGTTAAAGTTAGATAGACAATGCTACCAAGCAACCTCAAGGAGAGATTTTGAATTCCAGTGCCATTCACACACACTTGTTACATTATGTTAAGTACCCATAAAATCTTTAATGGTTTAATCAGATCAATAAAACAATAATTCTGTACTCATCTGGCCTAAATATTCCTGCAGACATTTCACAAAAAATATGGGTTTTTTAGCCCTAATTTGCATATGGCTATTGGGATTATCATGTAATCAATATCACATTATCTGTACATCCCCAGAAACATCCCTGTAAAATTTCAGCCAAATCAACCCGGTACTTTTGGAATTATAGACTTTTGACCAAAAAACACATTTTTAGCCCTAATTTGCACTTCACTGATGGGATCATTGTGTCATAAACACTTCTTAAACTAAACACCCAAAGAACATTCCCCACCAAATTACAGGCTGATCTGTCCAGTAGTTTGGGAGTTTAATTTTTTTGATAAAAAATCACATTTTTTACCTAAATCACACACTGGCGATACAATGTACTATAATTTTGATTTGAACAATTTCCCAACTAGACACCCACCACCTTACATCAACGTCTATTCATGGCTAACATCAATGTCTATTCATGGCTTACATCAATGTCTATTCATGGCTAACATCAATGTCTATTCATGGCTTACATCAATGTCTATTCATGGCTTACATCAATGTCTATTCATTGCTTACATCAACGTCTATTCATGGCTTATATCAATGTCTATTCATGGCTTATATCAATGTCTATTCATGGCTTACATCAACATCTATTCATGGCTTACATCAACGTCTATTTATGGCTTACATCAACGTCTATTTATGGCTTACATGAATGTCTATTCATGGCTAACATCAATGTCTATTTATGGCTTACATCAACGCCTATTCATGGCTTACATCAACATCTATTCATGGCTTACATCAACGTCTATTTATGGCTTACATGAATGTCTATTCATTGCTTACATCAACGTCTATGGCTTACATCAATGCCTATTCATGGCTTACATCAATGTCTATTCATGGCTTAAATCAATGTTTATTCATTGCTTACATCAATGTCTATTTATTGCTTACATCAACATCTATTCATTGCTTACATCAACATCTATTCATTGCTTACATCAACATCTATTTATGGCTTACATCAATGTCTATTCATGGCTTACAAACATCAACGTCTATTCATGGCTTACATCAATGTCTATTCATGGCTTACAAACATCAACATCTATTCATTGCTTATATCAACGTCTATTTATGGCTTACATCAATGTCTATTTATTGCTTACATCAACATCTATTCATTGCTTACATCAACATCTATTCATTGCTTACATCAACATCTATTTATGGCTTACATCAATGTCTATTCATGGCTTACAAACATCAACATCTATTCATTGCTTATATCAACATCTATTCATTGCTAACATCAATGTCTATTCATTGCTTACATCAATGTATATTTATGGCTTACATCAACATCTATTCATGGTTTATATTAACATCTATTCATTGCTAACATCAATGTCTATTCATGGCTTACATCAATGTCTATTTATGGCTTACATCAATGTCTATTCATGGCTTACATCAATGTCTATTCATGGCTTACATCAACATCTATTCATGGCTTACATCAACATCTATTCATTGCTTACATCAATGTCTATTCATTGCTTATATCAATGTCTATTCATGGCTTACATCAACATCTATTCATGGCTTACATCAACATCTATTCATGGCTTACATCAATGTCTATTCATTGCTTACATCAACATCTATTTATGGCTTACATCAATGTCTATTCATGGCTTACATCAATGTCTATTCATTGCTTACATCAACATCTATTCATTGCTTATATCAACGTCTATTTATTGCTTACATCAACATCTATTTATGGCTTACATCAATGTCTATTCATGGCTTACATCAATGTCTATTCATGGCTTACATCAATGTCTATTCATTGCTTACATCAACATCTATTCATTGCTTACATCAACATCTATTCATGGTTTATATTAACATCTATTCATTGCTAACATCAATGTCTATTCATTGCTTACATCAATGTCTATTCATTGCTTACATCAACATCTATTTATGGCTTACATCAACATCTATTCATGGCTTACATCAATGTCTATTCATTGCTTACATCAATGTCTATTCATTGCTTACATCAATGTCTATTCATGGCTTACAAACATCAACGTCTATTCATGGCTTACATCAACATCTATTCATTGCTTACAATACATCAACATCTATTCATTGCTTACATCAACATCTATTTATGGCTTACATCAATGTCTATTCATGGCTTACAAACATCAACGTCTATTCATGGCTTACATCAATGTCTATTCATGGCTTACAAACATCAACATCTATTCATTGCTTATATCAACGTCTATTTATGGCTTACATCAATGTCTATTCATGGCTTACATCAACATCTATTCATGGCTTACATCAACATCTATTCATGGCTTACATCAATGTCTATTCATGGCTTACAAACATCAACGTCTATTCATGGCTTACATGTACATCAATGTCTATTCATGGTTTATATTAACGTCTATTCATGGCTTACATCAACGTCTATTCATTGCTTACATCAATGACTATTCATGGCTTATATCAACGTCTATTCATGGCTTATATCAACGTCTATTTATGGCTAACATGTATATTAACGTCTATTCATGGCTTACATCAATGACTATTCATTGCTTACATCAACGTCTATTCATGGCTTACATCAACGTCTATTCATGGCTTACATGAATGTCTATTCATGGCTTACATCAATGTCTACTCATGGCTTACAAACATCAACGTCTATTCATGGCTTACATCAACGTCTATTCATGGCTTACATGAATGTCTATTCATGGCTTACATCAATGTCTACTCATGGCTTACAAACATCAACATCTATTTATGGCTTACATCAATGTCTATTTATGGCTAACATGTATATCAACGTCTATTCATGGCTCACATCAATGTCTATTCATGGTGTACATCAATGTCTACTCATTGCTTACATCAATGTCTATTCATGGCTTACATCAATGTCTATTCATGGCTTACATCAACGTCTATTCATGGCTTACATCAATGTCTATTCATTGCTTACATCAACATCTATTTATGGCTAACATCAATGTCTATTCATTGCTTACAAACAACAACGTCTATTCATGGCTAACATCAATGTCTATTCATTGCTTACATCAATGTCTATTCATGGCTAACATCAATGTCTATTCATGGCTTACATCAATGTCTATTTATGGCTTACATCAATGTCTATTCATGGCTTACATCAATGTCTATTTATGGCTTACATCAATGTCTATTCATTGCTTACATCAATGTCTATTTATGGCTTACATGAATGTCTATTCATGGCTTACATCAACGTCTATTTATGGCTTACATCAATGTCTATTCATTGCTTACATCAATGTCTATTCATTGCTTACATCAACATCTATTTATGGCTTACATCAATGTCTATTCATGGCTAACATCAATGTCTTCATGGCTTACATCAATGTCTATTTATGGCTAACATCAATGTCTATTTATGGCTTACATCAATGTCTATTTATGGCTTACATCAATGTCTATTCATTGCTTACATCAACGTCTATTCATTGCTTACATCAACGTCTATTTATGGCTTACATCAATGTCTATTCATTGCTTACATCAATGTCTATTCATGGCTAACATCAATGTTTATTCATTGCTTACATCAATGTCTATTCATGGCTTACATCAATGTCTATTCATTGCTAACATCAACATCTATTCATTGCTTATATCAATGTCTATTTATGGCTAACATCAATGTCTATTTATGGCTTACATCAATGTCTATTCATGGCTTACATCAACATCTATTCATTGCTTACATCAATGTCTATTCATGGCTTACATCAATGTCTATTCATGGCTTACAAACATCAACATCTATTCATTGCTTATATCAACATCTATTTATGGCTTACAAACATCAACGTCTATTCATTGCTTACATCAACGTCTATTTATGGCTTACATCAACATCTATTTATGGCTTACATCAATGTCTATTCATTGCTTACATCAATGTCTATTCATGGCTTATATCAACATCTATTCATGGCTTATATCAACGTCTATTCATGGCTTACATCAACGTCTATTCATGGCTTACATCAATGTCTATTCATGGCTTACATCAACGTCTATTCATGGCTTACATCAATGTCTATTTATGGCTTACATCAATGTCTATTTATGGCTTACATCAACATCTATTCATTGCTAACATCAACATCTATTCATTGCTTACATCAACATCTATTCATTGCTTACATCAACATCTATTCATGGCTTACATCAACGTCTATTCATGGCTTACATCAATGTCTATTTATGGCTTACATCAATGTTTATTCATTGCTTACATCAATGTCTATTTATGGCTTACATCAATGTCTATTTATGGCTTACATCAACATCTATTCATGGCTAACATCAATGTCTATTCATGGCTTACATCAATGTCTATTCATTGCTTACATCAACATCTATTCATGGCTAACATCAATGTCTATTCATGGCTTACATCAATGTCTATTTACGGCTTACATCAATGTCTATTCATTGCTTACATCAACATCTATGGCTTACATCAATGTCTATTCATTGCTTACATCAACGTCTATTTATGGCTTACATCAATGTCTATTTATTGCTTACATCAACGTCTATTCATTGCTTACATCAACGTCTATTTATGGCTTACATCAATGTCTATTCATGGCTTACAAACAACAATGTCTATTCATGGCTTATATCAACGTCTATTTAAGGCTTGCATCAATGTCTATTCATGGCTTGCATCAATGTCTATTCATTGCTTACATCAACGTCTATTTATGGCTTACATCAACATCTATTCATGGCTTACATCAATGTCTATTCATTGCTTACATCAATGTCTATTCATTGCTTACATCAACATCTATTTATGGCTTACATCAATGTCTATTCATGGCTTACATCAATGTCTATTCATTGCTTACATCAACATCTATTCATGGCTTACATCAATGTCTATTCATGGCTTACATCAACATCTATTCATTGCTTACATCAACATCTATTCATGGCTTACATCAATGTCTATTCATGGCTTACATCAATGTCTATTCATTGCTTACATCAATGTCTATTCATGGCTTACATCAACATCTATTTATGGCTTACATCAACATCTATTTATGGCTTACATGAATGTCTATTCATGGCTTACATCAATGTCTATTCATGGCTTATATCAACATCTATTTATGGCTTACATCAATGTCTATTCATTGCTTACATGAATGTCTATTTATGGCTTACATCAACGTCTATTCATTGCTTACATGAATGTCTATTCATGGCTTACATCAACATCTATTCATTGCTTACATCAACATCTATTCATTGCTTACATCAACATCTATTCATTGCTTACATGAATGTCTATTCATGGCTTACATCAACATCTATTCATTGCTTACATCAACATCTATTCATTGCTTACATCAACATCTATTTATGGCTAACATCAATGTCTATTCATTGCTTACATCAACATCTATTCATTGCTTACATCAACATCTATTCATGGCTAACATCAATGTCTATTCATTGCTTACATCAACATCTATTCATGGCTTACATCAACATCTATTTATGGCTTACATCAATGTCTATTCATGGCTTACATCAATGTCTATTCATGGCTTACATCAACATCTATTCATTGCTTACATCAATGTCTATTCATTGCTAACATCAACATCTATTCATTGCTTACATCAACATCTATTTATGGCTTACATCAATGTCTATTCATGGCTTACATCAATGTCTATTTATGGCTTATATCAACATCTATTCATTGCTTACATCAACATCTATTTATGGCTTATATCAACATCTATTCATTGCTTACATCAACATCTATTCATGGCTTATATCAACGTCTATTCATTGCTTACATCAATGTCTATTTATGGCTTATATCAACATCTATTCATTGCTTACATCAACATCTATTCATGGCTTACATCAATGTCTATTTATGGCTTATATCAACATCTATTCATTGCTTACATCAACATCTATTTATGGCTTATATCAACATCTATTCATTGCTTACATCAACATCTATTCATGGCTTATATCAACGTCTATTCATTGCTTACATCAATGTCTATTTATGGCTTATATCAACATCTATTCATTGCTTACATCAACATCTATTCATGGCTTACATCAATGTCTATTCATGGCTAACATCAATGTCTATTCATTGCTTACATCAACATCTATTTATGGCTTATATCAACGTCTATTCATTGCTTACATCAATGTCTATTTATGGCTTATATCAACATCTATTCATTGCTTACATCAACATCTATTCATGGCTTACATCAATGTCTATTCATGGCTAACATCAATGTCTATTCATTGCTTACATCAACATCTATTTATGGCTTATATCAACGTCTATTCATTGCTTACATCAATGTCTATTTATGGCTTATATCAACATCTATTCATTGCTTACATCAACATCTATTCATGGCTTACATCAATGTCTATTCATGGCTAACATCAATGTCTATTCATTGCTTACATCAACATCTATTTATGGCTTATATCAACGTCTATTCATTGCTTACATCAACATCTATTTATGGCTTATATCAACATCTATTCATTGCTTACATCAATGTCTATTTATGGCTTACATCAATGTCTATTCATGGCTTACAAACATCAACGTCTATTCATGGCTTACAAACATCAACATCTATTCATTGCTTATATCAACGTCTATTTATTGCTTACATCAACATCTATTTATGGCTTACATCAATGTCTATTCATGGCTTACATCAATGTCTATTTATGGCTTACATCAACATCTATTTATGGCTTACATCAATGTCTATTCATTGCTTACATGAATGTCTATTCATGGCTTACATCAACGTCTATTCATGGCTTACATCAACATCTATTCATGGCTTACATCAACATCTATTTATGGCTTACATCAATGTCTATTCATTGCTAACATCAATGTCTATTCATGGCTTACATCAACATCTATTCATTGCTTACATCAACATCTATTCATTGCTAACATCAATGTCTATTCATTGCTAACATCAACATCTATTCATGGCTTACATCAACATCTATTTATGGCTTACATCAATGTCTATTCATTGCTTACATCAATGTCTATTTATGGCTTACATCAATGTCTATTCATGGCTTACATCAATGTCTATTTATGGCTTATATCAACATCTATTCATTGCTAACATCAACATCTATTCATGGTTTATATTAACATCTATTCATTGCTAACATCAATGTCTATTCATTGCTTACATCAATGTCTATTCATGGCTTACATCAACATCTATTCATGGCTTACATCAACATCTATTCATTGCTTATATCAACATCTATTCATTGCTTATATCAATGTCTAGTCATGGCTTATATCAATGCCATGGCTTACATCAACATGTCCATAACTAGTTTTAATTTGTGTATTTTGTTTCCTTGGTGATAG